>NC_137608.1:40784833-40964833 GCF_963280865.1 Gymnoscopelus braueri | reverse complement strand
GGAACAACTAATGGTTATAAAATCTGTAATATTTGTAGGTGATTATATAAATGAGCATATCACTTATCATCTCAAACCATTTGGGGGTGTTGGTACAGTATAATCTTTATCCTGGGTAGCCCCAGGGGAAAATAAAATCCCAGTCGTGGCACTTTTGCACTACTGAGTTGAAAAAGACAGAACCATAGTCGTTTGTATGGAACCCCCTACCATGGCAACGTTAATGCTTTGCTCGACCACTTGAGATAAACCATACCGCTGCTTTTTCAGCACCCTATATTCAGGTTTTTGGAGCAACTTTTAAACATGAGATGTGACCTGACGTCACCAAATCTGATCTCCCAATGTAGTCAGGAGACGTCAGGACAAGACAGCTTGGTGTAGAGGCCTTTCAGCCCTTATCCCAACTTGCGCTGAACTACAGCATCTGACCTTTCACATCAGCTTGCTAGGCACCGACTCTGCTGTGGCAGACAGCATCACACTGCAGTGCCGTGGAGCCGAAGACACAGCCCCAAATGTGTGAGGGGCAGATCGCCTGCTGGGCAGAATGATAACTGGCCGAAGGTCCTGCCACTTGAAACCTTATTTTATCTGAGGATCATTCACTCCTGTGTGTCTGCCTCTCATGCGTGGTGAGGTGAAGAGGTGTGTTCCAAACTGTTTTTTCCTAAGTGTTTCGTATTCATACATATATATATGACAGCACAAAATTAAAGTTATTGGTTGACAAAGTGATAACACATTTGTACATACTGGCTCCTCTGTATTTTAAAAGACAAACATGTAAGAATTTTCCTTTTTCTTTTTTTCTTTGGGATGAAAAATCATGGCAATCTGGGAATATGTCAGTGCTACTAAATAAAATGTATTTGCATTTTATGATCTTGTCTTTTTGCTCCTTGTTTATAGGACATATAGGAAAAAAGATCATTCATCTCAAGTGACTACCTGGTAAAATAAAGTAAAAATAAAGAAAATAATGTTTGAGAGGTGGAAAACAAAAATAAAAAACAATATCAAAGTTTGCTTTGTCTTGTACCATTGACCCTGAAATCACCATGTCTTTAAATACTTTAATATCCTGAGGACGTTGTACTGCCTAATTAGCCATTCAAACATGAAGTCACTAACAACAGCGATATGTTTCCCACAGCTGTCCTGTCTTGACCTCACCTCAGCATTGAATTGAAAAGAGAACCGCACCTTACATTAAAAAAAATGTCTGGGTCAATAAGGTTGGCCCATTGTTAGATTTTTGTTGACCTAAGCACTTAGTGAGAAAATACACTGTTATTAAGCAACCATATTTTGGCATACGTTTTTCACATACACCTGAAGTTAAAGATGCAAAAGATGTTTGTGATTTTCTTTTTTCTTTATCTTGTTTTTGAAATACCTTGTGGTTAGATACAGTGTATTGCTTGATATCGCAGGCCAATATTATAACTTTGCCAAACTTTTAAGTCAATATCCATGATTCCATGAAGATTTTTATGGGAGTTGAGAAGTGGAGTCCATAAAAGTGATGGTTTTCCCATGATGTCTCAAACGGAGCACATCATTTATCTGCAGTAGAAGGCAGGCTGTCTGTGTCTCACAGACAATGGCTGCAGCCGTGCGTATCAAAACCTAAACAAAGGGTAGCCAAACTATTAAGATGTTCCCAAGAACATTATTGTTGTTGCCATGAAAAACAAAGTTTTGTTTGTTTATTTATCACGTATCTACCTTCCTTATTGCATGTCTGTGCTCAAGTCCCCCCCCCCTTGGCAATTACCCTGCTCAGATAAATTAATTATCTGAGCAGAATCCTAGTTCCTATTGCCTCTAAAGGTTTCTTTTGAGGGTGTGATTTTTTTTATAACACCACATTTATGACCCGGTATCCAGGAAAATAAATATGGGAAAACACCATTTAATGTATCGACATGGAGGCAGCTGTCTAGCTGTATACAGCATCCTTGTTGTGTCCATGCGTCCAGAAGCTGTGTCAGGAACAGGGGGGTCACAAGGTGTTTCCCCTCTTCTTACTCAGGACCCCGGACCACCCCCGCACCCCATCCTATGTCCACTATGCTCTCTGTCAATGGACAAAACAGCAGGCCCCCACAGGATGTGCTATAATAGGACAGTTTGTCTTCTCCAACTGAGATGCTTCTGTCAAACTTTTGTTTTATAGCTGCTTAAGGTAAGCTATTTGTCCAAGAGACAGGATGATTGGCTGGTAACATAAATATTGTTCTTTTTGCAAGAATACATAAATAGCATCGGTTGTTTTTACAGTGCAGTAAAAATAGGTCAAATCTGTGCCTACATAGATAAGATGTCACGTGAAAGATTCCCTCATCATTTCATTTTTAACTAATTCAAGGACTTGCTGCGGGACAATGTATCAAGATAAAGTCTGCAGGAGAGTAAATGTATGGAAATATCTGTAGGCTTGCACAGTGGAAAGCTGAGGAAGGAAACCTCAACTAAAATACAGGAAACAATAACGCGGGAGAAAACCGAAGAAGGAGAAGAGAAAAGGCAGATGAAAGAGGAGGTAGAAAGCAGTTAAACCTCCCATCTTTAGAGCAGAGGAATAGGCTGATGAGAGGCCAGTGGTTTGCAGTGTAATAGTGGGGATAATGACAGGGATTAGGAGCAGGACACTGCTGGCTTCCATGGGTCCTAGACCTCTCTCATCCCAGGAGACCTATGGGAATCTGACTCCGTTTGGCTCAAAGTATCCTGACAAAACAAAACCCTGTGGCTCAATTAGGAGAAAATAAGTCTCTCCCTCCACACTCACAATTCCATCAATTTCATCTGAGGCCCCGGCATGCGTTCGCTAGTCTTAGTTATCTGACAATAATAAAGGCCAAACCGCACCAATGCAACTCCTTGCAACTGCCATTGGGGATAATGGTTGCAAGTAGTTGCAAGTAGTTGCATGTTGCAAGGAGTTGCATGGAGAATCACTGGTGTGGAGTGACCTTAAAGGATCTACACCATGAATTTAAAAAATATATTTAATATTTAATATCATATTGTTTATGTCCCTCAAACGTTTTTCAAAAGGTTTGAGCCTAAATCAAGCCTCAGATATACTCATTCCAATTAACTTCTCTCTGGCTTATAAAGCACTTTCACCTGCAATACCACATAGTCCTGATTTGCACGTGGCGCTACTGAGCCAGTTTGTATTCATGTTATCTCCTGGTTCTGAGTGGAAAAAGTAAAAAAAAAAGTTGGACCTGAAAAACGGGAGGGATTGAACCGCTAGTGACGTCACTTTCGGGGCCAAATCAGTTTGGCCTATTTTGAGACCAATTTACATGAAACATCAGATATGCTGTGAAAGCCTGCTCAAACTGGGGTATTTTCTGGGATAGAAGAGAGGTAGGGGAGACCAAAAACACACAAAAAAGAAGGAAAAGTAAAAATTCATGGTGTAGTCCCTTGAAGAGTGAATATGATGACAAAAATTAAATGGCTGACCAAGCTGTTTTCTTGCACAATGGTCTTTATGCCAAAAATCAGGTCAAAGCCACGTATGAAAACTGTTGCTTTCAGGAAACGGAAAAAGAACCACATGTGTTCCAGTGAATCAAATGTTGTATTGTTTAGTCACAAGATCTTTTTAATACTTTTATTTGGTTACAGACTCAATCAGCATATTATTTATTTTGAAAATATTTCTTTTGGTTTTTCTGCCTTCATTGATAGTGTATATAGTGGAGACAGACAGGAAAGAGAGACAGGGAGTGACACACACCAAAAATTGTTAGGATCGGATTCAAACCCACGATTTTTTTTATTATAGCCTATGTGGTATGTGCCTGAACCGCCAGTGGGCGCCACGCCTTAATCATTTTCAACGTGAGGTCCATATTTTGGGCTTATAGGGGATGATTTTCAAAATCCATTTTTCTTTTTTCAATCTTTTTCCAAAAATATTGAAAATAACTGATCTAAAAGCTCACAATGCATCGTGGCAATGTGTTGTGAGTTTTTTTTTTTTTTTTTAGAGAAGGGGAGTGACATGTAGCAAATGGTCCAACTGGCCCGAGAATCAAACCAGGGACTCGCTGTCAGGCATTAGTCTTTACACCCCCTAACCATTCGGCTTTTGGGTCAACCGTAGATCCGTTATTTTCACTACTTTTGCACAACACTGCCATATGACAAAGTATAAATTAAAGCATTCATTTCCGAAAATACATAAAAAGATTAATATGGAGATACAAGGTTTCTGCCCAACAGCGACAATATGAAGACAAAAAGTTAAAGTATCAAAACTAAGTAAATTGCATAGTAAAATACACACTTGTTTTTTCACAAAAGGTGGACAGGTGTAGCATGATGGGAGTCACATAGAGCTGTGGTGGCTGTGAGAAACAGAACTGCTTTAAATCTTAAAACTGTCTTAAAATAATATTGCTCTCTCTCAAAGGCATTTGGTCCATTCTTAACTGTTAGACCCAAAGAGGGGTGACAGGAAATGTCTGTTGATCCCATAATCGACAAGTGTGCCATACCCTCTCTAACTGGTCCCAGTATGGCTTTCCCCTGTTTTCTTTTACACCAGAGACCCATAGGGTAGCCCTGCTATGAGAAGCCACAGAGGAAACCCAAACAGTGGTCCATGTAAAAACCAGGTGCTTTTCAGACTTTCAGCAAACATCTGACCGGAACTCCAGTCTGTCATGTGATACTCTGCTTCAGGATGGGAATGAGGTCCCTGGCACTGAGAAAAACCAGCATGGAATTCTTGGTGAGCAAAACCAAATAGTCAAAAACACCAAATTGCTTCTATCTGAGACAACCCATATATTTTAAGTTTTCAACTTTCGAGGCTATTGTTTTGCAGAGAAAAGTCACATGCATGTTCTCAAAACATATTGACTTATTTATTGACATTCGTTGGCTGAAAATGTTCTACACAACACAGGGCAGAAAGCATGTGCGATTTTATGGCATTTGAACAAACAGTGCTAAAACTGCTGCCCAGAACTGGAACAGTGCCAGTGAAAACCTAAAGGACCCCTTTATAAAACCTGCTAAAATGAGAGGTGTGTTGTGTCCCACGCTATAGCATGCCAGAAATATCTCCGACTATGTATTTATATCTCAGGGGACGGCTTGTCAAAATGACAACTACTACTGCTGTTTCTGGAGGGCTGTGTAACATTTTAGCTCTTGTTTTAGTTCGGTGCGTGACACTGTTTTCTTAAGGGTTGAAAAAAGCCCTTTCACGTACAAGCAGCCATGTTTATTCACCATATGGGTACACTTAAGAATACAGTGCCAACTGCTGCTAAATGTAGTTGAACCTACAGCAGGTCTATTGCCCTGTCCGGTCCCCCCACGGTGAGCTCTGACTGGGACAAGATATTCTAGCTGTTTGAATGACAGGTGGCCCACTGGACGTTGCAGGTACCAAAACCATGCTTGTTTATATTCTACTATTAGAGTTTTATGGTTGCTATTAACCTTCCCTCCAAACTTATGGAACGGCCTCCAGCATTCCAGCCCCATCCGACCTCTGACCCCTGAAATGGTATCCTACAGCCCGCTTTTCTTTGTTCTCTAGCTGCTACACACAAGAAAATGAAATGATCTACTGTTCGTCTTATAGCTCTTGTTTCCTCAATTTCTTGTCCAAGCAGTTCTCTCTTATACAGTATGTGACTTCTCTCTGTAGATTTGTAATGCTGCAGTTCTGGGAATGGAAGTTTATTCTGTTGCCGAGCTGAAAAGAAATATTATTTCACACGTATGTTTTATAAAATGCTCAAATAGTATACACACAGAAGTAAATAGTGAGACATTCAACAACACTTTTCATGGTCTCAGCCCTGCATGGCTGCAGTGTGGTTCCCATCTGTCAGCTGTTTGACAGACAGCAACAAACTGTAAATCAGTCAGTTCTGAGGCCAGGCCAGCCCTCTCAGAGCAAACAAACCGTGGGGAGTGTGTGTATTCGCCGTGACTGTTCATTGTTCACTTCCTTTACCCTTGTCATCTTCTCCCAACAGTACATAACCATTAGGTAGATCAAGTCACGTCAAGTTGAAAGTTTGTATGCCCATCACAAAGTTTACTGAGGACCAAAGACATTTACTCAAGTGAAAATAAACATTACACATTTCAAGATGAGGGCAGAAAATTGCATGTGTGTGTGCGAACCTGCATGTGTGTGTGTGTGTGTGTGTGTGTGTGTGTGTGTGTGTGTGTGTGTGTGTGTGTGTGTGTGTGTGTGTGTGTGTGCGTGTGCGTGTGCGTGTGCGCGTGCGTGTGCGTGTGCGTGTGCGTGTGCGCGTGCACGTGCGTGTGCGTGTGTGTGTACATACATGCTCATGTAGCTACACATGGGCACATGCATGTGTGGATGCCCTAACCATCCATTCCCTTACAGGCCAGTTCATCTGACCAATAAACAGGTCTAAACACTATCTGGTGCTATTCTGAGGCTGTCTGGACTATCACCTCAGTCTGCAGCCAGAGGCCAGAGGTCTCCTTTAAAAACTGACAACTGCCTTAAGCAGCCAAACAATAAAATCAATTACAGGCACTTTTACACTTCGTTGGCAACTTTGATGTGCAATCACAAGGCGAGGGGTGGGGAGGAGAGGGAGGGAAAACATGTCCTCTAATTGTTTCTGCATCTGTTTTGGTGTTGCTATTGGCCAGAGAGTCTGAAAACAAAATTGAGCGGTTCTTGACATCCAGGGTTGTCAACCAGCGGAGGGCATGAATGATTTTCAAAAACAAGCACACACGTGCACATAGACACACACACACAGTTTCCACTCAGCCTGTTTCCTTTAATCAAGAACGCCCACACAGTGCCTGCAGAGCCAGAGCAGAACTCAGCCTTCTCCTTTGTCTGTCCATCTCTGCCTCTCTGTGCGTATTGTGGGCTGCACCACACCTCAGACACGTAGAGGGTTTTCCTCTCAGCGACCCAGCTGATAATTGCATTAAACTCATTACCCTTTCGATTATTATCGTGAAATCTGGCTGGACTACTTTCATCACCCTCACTCTGGAGGACATAGCAGAACAGGCACAGGGGGGTTGGGTCTGCAGGGATAGGGCAGTGTGTTTTGAGTAGTAGCAGCCCCTGGCTTGAGCGTGTCAGTGAGACGAGGCCAACTGGTAGTGGAACGTGGCCTTCCCATTATACGCGTACTTCAGGGTTCTAAAAGAGGAAGCGGGACACTGTTAAAACACAAAAGGCCCAGATGTGAGGCCCCATGAAAACACATCTCCCTGTCTCCCCAGCGTTGAATGCTGACAAATTGGCCTTTAACGATGCCAAAACAGACACAAAGTCGATGTCAAAGCCATGTGTCAGTCTTCTGAGCCCCTTGCGTGAAGGTTAACTGCCTCCAATAAGAGCGGGGACTCTGAAAAAATATTTGGACAAAGCCATGTACTATTTCAGCTTCCCAAATGGGGTGCTTCACATGCCCTGCACTCAGCACATGGTGTAGCACTTCATTGAATTCAACAGATTGAAAGATACAAAATGAGGTCGTTAGTGAGGCAACTTTCATGAGCAATTTCAATTAAGTGGAAATAAGCTCTGCATGGACCCTGTGAGAGCAATTCATTCTAAAATATTATGAGCATAGTAACTATTACGAGATATTTGTTGCCTTTGTAAAATTAGTTAACATTGGAGGTTGCGAGGAGAGATACAAAAGGATGAGGCAGTAACTTATGTCATACTCACATTCAAATTATTTAGTTCATGCATGCTGACTCATGAGGATGCCCTATGTTACAGAGGATTTTTTTTTTTTTTTTTTACAGCATCAGAGCTCTTCTTACAGTATCGGTACTCTTCTTACAGTCTTGGCTTTCAGGGTGGTCACGATCCTGCCATATGTCTTGGCTGGCTGAGGCCAATGCAGGTTTCCACGCAGAGCTCAGTGTTTCCATGCCACCGCCATTCAGCTATGATCTAGCGGTCCTAACAGCTGCGCAACACACCCTGCACCCACCCATTGCCCATCCATTTGTTTGATCCACTGCTCGCTAACCTCTATAAAAAAAGAACCTCCTCATCATTTTAGACAGTTACCAATACCATAAGGGCACTAGTATGTGTCCCCTCCTCTCAGCTGTCCTTCCAAGTTAGGTCGTTCCCTAGTCATCAGCCGTCACTATGAATTTAGTTGCGATGTCAACCATAAATCCCGAAACCTATGAACGAGTACAGCTGGTCCGATGTAAGCGTTTGCACTATAGGCTGGGTGCGCTGTAAAATCCTGAGTGTTAATTTAACTCTGAGAGTACCATTGTAACCAATTTCTCTCAGAGTTACAAAAGGGATAAATGAACACAGAGGATTTTACTATTATGTAGGAATGTGACTTAGATGTGGGAGGAATGGTGGGTTGGTGAGAGCAGGTTGAGGTTATCTATACAGAATTGAATGTACAGTGTAGGGTACTGAATCCATGTTACATATGGATAAGGATGGTGATGGCGATGGATTGGTTAACCCAACTCACTGGCAGGACTGCCCACTGTAACAGTTGATGGAGACACATCATTTGATCCTGTCCAGCCACCCCTTTGTGGCTAAGATGTTATGCATGGTTTCCATATGACTACAATGCTGGTGAGCCATCTCATAGACCCATCTTGAAGGAAGATCTTCTTCATTCCAGTACGGATTTGATATTTGCTCTCTCAGCACTGACAATGCAACAATGTGTTGTGAGGTTGTAGAACGGCTATTTTCGGCAAAGAGATTTAGTGTCGAGAAAAAACAGGAGGAGGCCTAGCATAGAGCCCTGGGGGAAGCCGGTCAACTAAGTATAGGGTTTAACCCATTTAGACCTGAGGGCGATTATAAAAACACCTTCTAAATCCTAACCTACGTTTTCAGAAGAACTTCTGAAAAAAATCCCGTTGCTATATACTGTACATAGCAACATTTAAAATGACACAGCTTTCTCGGTTTTAAAGGTATAACAAGGAATAGGCTTTCCTGGTCTTAATGGGTTAAGTGGTAAATCAGCCCATTACCCATTAGAGACATCATTTCCTTCAATTGAACTCTAACAAATCAGAAATGTCATAATTGACCCAGATCTCAGACATTCTCAAATTCAGGCCTGTTGCCAAAAGCCTTGGTGTCTTAATCCCAGCCTAAACTTTGACACCTTGTTCATGCATGTTTTTATCATGTGATAAATATATCCATGATTAAAGACACCAAAATCACCATACATGATTTTATTTCTTTGCACCTTGACTAATGCAATGATGTTTTAACATGCCTTCAGCAAAAACACTCAATAGGCTTCAAATTATACAGAACGCTGTTGTCAGACTTTTAACTAAAACCAGGAGAAGAGAATATACAGTACGATTCCTAATGTACGTCCCTACACTCTGGTTGCCTGTGTGCTTTAGGATTGATTTTAAGATGTTACTGATTACTTTTAAGGCACTTCATGGCCTGGCCCATAATTACAGTTTTGAGTTACTAACCCCTTATAAGCCTGTGTGCAGCCTGAGGTCCTTGGGTGGGAACCTGCTAGTTGTTCCTGAGTCTAAGTTGAAGACAAAGGGTGACTGGGCCTTTGCTGTCAGGGCTCGGGAACAAACTGGCTGAGTAGCTCAGGTTTGCTAAATTGGTGTCTTCTTTTAAGTCACTTTTTAAAAAGTTCTTGTATAGAAAGGCCTTTCCATAAATTTAAATCTACTACCATTTTATAATTTGATTCTCTTTATTTTTTACAGCGTGGCTCTGCAGAAATCTAGCCATCTTTTCACTAGCAAGGACCCCACCACAAATGCTTTTAGTCACCCTTCTGAAGGCACATTTTTCCAAATCGACCCTGCTATAGTGCCACCAGGATTTACTCCTATACAGATTTTTTCCAAACATCACTCAAATCAGTACATGATGTCTATAGTCATGTGATCAAGACGGATCTGTCCCATTTTTCATATTCCATCAACATTGCTGGCCCACAATAACCTACCTGACCCGGCGGAGACCTATGCTCCGGGGAGCACCTTTTTTAGTTGCCAACCAATTTTGTCACCCATTTGTACCAAAGAGCACCTTGTTGGGGATTTTTACTCTGCCAAACAGATGGCTCATTTCTCTCTTTCTTCTACAACTCAGAATGTGTTTAAGGATTATATTAAAGAAAATGAAAATGAAAACAACAAAACAAATGAAACAAAATGAATGAAACAAAACAAATGGAAGGCGAGGGACTTCGTCTGAGTCTTCGATGCAGTCTTCGATTATAGTTTCATAGGGAGTTTCATAGGGAGTGTGCCGTAGCCCCCGGGCATGTCGAACCCCTGCGGAGAGGAAAGAGTAGATAGTAGGAATCGGGAGAGTAGCAGGGTGGTGGGATGCAGGATGTAAGATCGAAGAGGGGGTTTAGAGGGCTAGGTGAGCATTTATAGGTGAATGGCAATTTGATTGGAGGTGTGGCCGTGCTCCTGAACTCCTGCTAGGAGCTCCAATAAGAAAAGGGTCTCTGTGTGTGTGTGTGTGTGTGTGTGTGTGTGTGTGTGTGTGTGTGTGTGTGTGTGTGTGTGTGTGTGTGTGTGTGTGTGTGTGTGTGTTTTATTGAAAGCACTGTTTAACTTTGTTTCGATAAGTGCTCCATAAATAATATTTATTATTATTATTATCACATTCCACCACAAGTCCTTGAGTTTCAAAGAATGCATATTCATAATAAATATGTGTGCTGCGGTAAAAGAGCTCTGAAGTGAGAGTGTTTACATTATAGCGTAGGCCCCCAGTCAGCCTTCCTGTGCTGCCAAAGAGGAGTCCTCTAACAGACAATGCCCAAACAGGAAAAACACTCCATATTGCCCATCATCGGGCTCCACCAGTATTCAGTGCATAGGATGGACGTGTGTACTGGGGCCAAGGTACTGGTCTGAATGGCTCAGCCCTTCCTGCCTTTGTTGGTTTTTGTTTAGGGTGGTACCCCCGTCATCATTGAGGGGTGCCCTTGAGCAAGATTGCGATCGTTGCTCTACAGGTTCCTCCTGATAGATCTGACTATACATCACATTAGAGGAGCCACTTACAGTTCAAGGATTTGATTTGTAAATCGACCACAAATGAGAAAGAACCGTATGCCAGTATTCATGAGTATCAAGGAAACTTTTTCTTTTGATTGAAAACAAAGTTGTGATAACAAACACATACTGAGATGCATATTTTTCTAATTTCTGCTGTTAGCGATATCCACCCTGACAAATCCAAAATAGTGCATCCCCTGAAAAGGAAAATGAAGGAAAAAAATTTAATAATAATTAAATAATAAAATTTGAATTTCTTGACTGAAGGATGAAGGTGGAAAACATCCTGGGGGCTTGGGGTGTACAGGATTAGGACTCTCAAGGGCAAGTCTACACCTGCTCTCTGTCATTCTATGCTTTCCTGTCCTCTCTAGCCACTAAAGTATGATATCTTTGCAAACTATGGCAACAGGATTACTTTCAAAGAACTGGATATAATTAATCAACTTTAAGAATATTTTAAGGATATATTGCGTGCTATATCGTGGACTTATAATTGAAAACAATCTTGAACCTTTTGCCTTAGTCATTTCGAAGGACAAGCCCCTCCCCCTCACACCTGTGCACAAGTATCACCGCACGGGAAGAGGGCAGAAGGTCACGACAGCGAGATCAAGGTCAGAGACTTTGAGAAGAGGAGAAAGAATCAGGTTCTTTAGAGATCATTGCTTTTACCGGGATGGCAAGGGACAGGCTTTTACCGGCCCAAAGCCAAACAGTTCTCTGCATTCCAAAATGTAGAAAAAAGAGAGAGCAGCAGCGCGATTGTTCCATTTCAAAAGCAGCGCAAATAGTGGCTCATCACCTTGCTCATCCCAACATGCAGGAGGGAATTAGGGGGGATTTGTCTCGCAGGAGAATGTCTCACCTGTCAAAGGTAGAAAAGCCCTTCGGCCAGGATACAAGGCCCCTAACACAATGTGACGAGACAGATGCTTAAACACAGAGGTAGAAAAAAAAACATGCTTTCAGCCAGGGGATTCACCCATTCCAAACCAATTATTGTCATCCACTACCAATCTTCTTTAGCCTGTCATGAAACACGCATGATGTCTGTTTTTACTTATTTTGTCTTCATGGTCTGAGGTTTTCCTATATGTATATATTTTTTATATTAGTTATGAACAGATTTGTCCCATGTTCATAAAATCAATTTCAATACAACCAATCGCCGATGTTAGCCACCTGCCAATTAGTTGCCAGCTACTGTAGCTTGCTGCATAAAGTTTTGACCTGGGCACAAATATTTACCTCCGGGCTATGGTCGATGCCTACACCCCTGCCCGACCACTTCGGTCTGCCACCTCGGGGCGACTGATTGCCTCGTCACTCAAGGGTCCTTCTGGCCGGTCCACACGTTCACGACTTTTTTCTGTTCTGGCCCCACAGTGGTGGAATGAACTTCCCACTGATGTCAGGACAGCAGAGTCACTGCCCATCTTTCGCCGCAGGCTGAAAACCCACCTCTTCAGGAAACACTACCCATCCTCTCTGCCTGGCCTACTTGTTGTTAACTAGTTGTACGAACGCTGGTGTTATTGTTGTACTGTTTTATTGGATCTTGTTTAGTCGATACACTTATTTGTTTTAGCTCCTGCTCATTTGATTTTTTTGTCTCATCTGTTTAAGGAAAATAGGTAGCTGATATATTGCACTTTTACCTTAGCGCTAGGTATACTCTTGGTTGCTTGTTTTTGCAGAAAATTCACTTAATACTTCTGGTGATTAGTAGTTTTCGTTCCCTACCTATGTTGAATGCACTTATTGTAAGTCGCTTTGGATAAAAGTGTCTGCTAAATGACTGTAATGTAATGTAATATTCAAAATAGAAGCCAACACAAAAGAAAATCTGGAAAATAGATTGAAAGGAAAGAAAGGAGACCATTACTGCATCAAAAGTAATCAACAAACTAATGTATACTATAAAAACTGGTCAAACATTGGCCAAATTGTCAAATAATATAAGAAAGAGGCATACATTGTGAAAGTGAGGCGTTGTGAGCTTGTAGAGCAGCTATTTGCCAGACCCAGGGGGTCAGGCCTACATGAGGCTTTGTCGGTCCCTCTTTTCCTCCCGTTCAATGTTTTTGTCCATATATGGACAAAATATATCCTGTATTACATGTCCCTCTTCTTGATTGGCCAAGCTTAGCGTGACGTAGTGCTCTGTCGGCCATTCAGATTTCCGGCCATTCAGATTTCAACCACTAGGGGTCTGGCAGTACCAGGTTCCCTTGTTTCACAATATTTATCTGTGGAACCGAGTCAAACTAAATGTAATGCCTACAATTCCTACAATTCCAAGTGTTTGTCAGGGTGGGGGGTCCCAAGATCAAATATGATTATTTTGGGGGTTCACAGACCAAAAATGTGGAGAACCAACCATCTGTTTGTTGGTTGGTAGGACATTACACGATGACCTATGTAAAAATAAACAATGTAATTTATTTTACATAGAAAGCAGTGGGAAAGGCAACAGACCACATTTCCCAACATGACTTTTTTAAAATAAGTTATGGAGTTTTGCTTCCATTCCAGTCAGGCCATGGGCTACTGTATTGTTCAATAAGGTCATTTGGCAGCAGGCCCTGTTTTGTGTGTAAATCATGTCCTAGTTGGCATTCTGCAGACATTCTGCTTGATTTTCTTTGTTGAAAATGAGGGAGAATCCAATTGTTTTGCCTCTCCCTGCCCCCCGGCCTGTCCGCTCTCCACTGTGGCTATCAGTGGGTCTCTGGAGAAGGGCCGGCTTCCGCAGACGTGATGGGGAGATGTTTCCTGTGGCAGGTCTGTCTGCTGCTGATTAGAGTCCCTGCATCAGCTAGACCTCCACTGAGTACAGAGGAGGAGGGTGAGGTCAGACCGGTCAGGACTCACTCAATCCATTAGTGAGGCCGATTCTACAAATGGCTTCTAAATCCTGACAGTTTTCTAAAAAAAAACATATGATCTAGATCAGTGGTGCTCAAACTTTTTCATGTCAAGGACCCCCAAACTGATATGTATTTTCTGCGGACCCCCATCTCTTTGTTCCAGGGACCCCCATGTGCAAAGTGAGTTAAAAATGTCCGCTTAAAAAATGTACATATATTCAAAGATTTGCACAATTTTCACGATTTTTCCAAAATAGCAGATCTACAAGCTCTTAGCACGGCACGAAGTGACGCGCTGTGAGATTGTATATCTGCTATTTTGGAAAAACGCAAAAATCTAAAATGACACAGATGCTTTCCCAATTTTAATGGGTTAATTCCAGTCCAGGCCAACCCTCTCCTATAGGCCAGGTCATAGGAGGTCTGCAATACATCCTCCCTGTCCCCTCTGGTTAGAGCTAATTTATTTAAGGCATAATGATTCAGCTATGATTCAGAATTAGAAGTCAGTGTAAGTGCAGACAATAAACAATGTAAGAATCTCAGCCAATATTTATTGTATCTCTCCATTTATCAGGCTGCACACTTTCAACAATGATATCAAGTTGGTCAAAAAGTCAAAAAGGTACACATGCCACATCAATGTGCATTTGTATATTTACGTAAGTATATAATACATACATATACCTGTATGCATGCATGCACACACATGCACACATGCACGTATACTCACAGACACATTATGTACACAAGTAAGACGCGCGAACGCTGGAAGCGAACGCAGCTCGAAAATATTGTGTATTTACGGACTTGTAATCCGTGTTATTTCACCGTGATGGGGAGAGAACATTGACATTGTGTGTGTGTGTGTGTGTGTGTGTGTGTGTGTGTGTGTGTGTGTGTGTGTGTGTACACATGATGAGGCAGCATTTATATATTATTTCAGTGGCCTTATTGATGCAATGCGATAAGCAAAACTATCATAGTAAAGCTATCTCAGCAGCTATAATAAAATAAACATATTACTTATTTTAACAAGTAAGACGCGCGAACGCGGGAAGCGAACGCAAAAAAAAAAAAAAAAAATATGAAAAAAAAGTAACAAAAAAAAAAAAAAAAAAATCTGCGTTAAAAGGAGCATCTTAGAAAAATACAAATTCACAAAAAAAAAACTTTGAATGTTTTTGAACAATTCAACAAAGTGTTTGAAGTGCCTGTTTCACCCACTTCCGGGGGGCGGAGCCAAAATCCGAGCCCGAAGTATTTGTTCGTAGACCCCCACTTAGGGGGGGTAGAAAAAGTTTCGGAGCGATTCGGGCACTTTTCATTTAAAGGGATACTTCACTTTCACATAAAATAAACATTAAAAATATATATTTAAAAAAAATTAAAGAAGTTATGGCAAAATAAAGGCCCCCTCACACATTAGTAGGACACTCTAATGCGTGAGGGGGCCATGAATTTTCCATTACTTTTTTCATTTATTTTTAATATATTTTTTAAATGTTTCCCCGTTCCGAAAGTGAAGTATCCCTTTAACATGGGGTTTCAATGGGGAGTTTTTAGGAGCCTTCTCCGGGGCGTGGCTTCCGGGGGAAGGGGCGGGCTTAAACACAACCTTGACAGGTGTGTTCAGTTTTCAAAGACCTTTCATTTGATGTATGGTACGTCTAAATTGGACATTTAATTATCTCAGAGGAGCTGCACACAGGCAGTGCACACAGAGACACAGAGACACAGAGACACAACCCGAGCACGGTTTCATAGTAAGCTCCATATAGTTTTATACATTGACACATAATATATCAGCTATATAAAGTGTACTGTTACTATATGAAGGGTCACACATACCTTTTTAAAGTAATGTGATTTTATACAACAAATGAAGATTTTTCCAGTAGATTGTGACCAATATATGTTACATGTTATGTACATTCTAGAGAAGTTTCCTCCAGGGTCACAGTAATCCCAAGGGTCCCTTTT
This sequence comes from Gymnoscopelus braueri, assembly GCF_963280865.1. Lineage (NCBI taxonomy): Eukaryota > Metazoa > Chordata > Actinopteri > Myctophiformes > Myctophidae > Gymnoscopelus > Gymnoscopelus braueri. The sequence goes on along the minus strand of NC_137608.1, from coordinate 40,948,907 downwards.
TCCCACAACCATTCATCAACACTGCTGATTGCAGTACAGTAAGCTTTCTCTCTCTCTCTGGGTCTGTATGCCACCCCTGGGTATTGCACCCACAATGACAGGATGACCCATGACCGAATGCTCTAAAAAAGACCCCTATGTGTGCCCGCACCCCCTGGCTAAAGCGTTAGGGTCTTTTCTCCACAGTTGCCATCTCTGGGAGCCATGTAAACAGGAGGTAGAGAGGTATCCTCCCTACCCAGGAAACCACACAGGGGCCTAGAGGCTGAATGGTCAGCTGGTCAATTGGTCAGGTCACACAGCAAAGCTATTGAGTCTGTCAAAGAAAATGTGTTGCTGCTACTGTCCATTGTGTGAAACTGTGTTTGTGGAAAGCTGTCTAAGATGCATGAGCATGACCTTCTGCTGTTGACTCGTCCCGCTAGGAGAATTGGCGATGCTAAAAGAAAAGAAGGGACCATATGTTGACCAGCCACAAAAGAGAATAGCAAAACCTTGAGCTGGGGGCAATGACTTTAATTTGACTTGTTGCGATAGAAACCAAGTGTTTAAAAAGGAAGGCTCGCAACTCACTTTTTCCACTCTTTATTCCACTTTATCAACAACGTTTTCATTCCTGTCGGATCCTCTTGAAACGTTGTTAATAAAGTTTTGTATGGAGCTGAAAAGGTGAGTTGTAAATTGTTTCACTGCGTTTTATAGTTTGGCTCAGCGCCAACACATAGGGGATGTGCGTGGAAAGTGCTCACAGCACATCAGAAGTGAAAAATGAAGACGGCTCACGATATGGACCATCAGGCTGTTATATCACCAGTTCCTTCAGCCACATAAAGTGGGAATTCAAGGCCTCTATAAACCCAATGGTGATAAATAACCAAATATTTCTGTACGAGTCGCTGTGCTTATGCTTAAAGGAATGTCTCACATATTGCATATTATTCCCATTGCTCTCCTTTTCCGCTTATACTCTCAACACCCACCTCAATCCATTAAATCAAAATTAATCATTGGTATTCACTACATTCATGTTTTTTTTGTGAAGGCAGGGACCTTAATTGACTGCAACTTTCTACTTTAGGGAGCACTAATTATTTTATATGTACAACTATGTTTCACTGTTAGAGCTTTTTATGCACTAATGACATGTCAGGAGAAGGAACTGAGAGAAAGTTATGGTCAAAAGCCAACCTGTGGACTTCTGTGTCAATTATGTCTCAGGGCCCCTTTCTAGGTATGTGTGGTTGTATGGAAGTTACATTCCTGAGAGAGCAGAAAGTGTCCGAACACTACTGACCATACCCACCTCTACTAGTCAGGATATCTAACCTTAGGTTCACTCAGACAATGCCTGGGTCAATAGGTCTACACTGCAATCACTACAGGCAATGCATTCCATTACTCTGAGTTGACCCTTGCCCTTTGAGAGGGTTTCTAAGTAAGATCAATGAAGGGAGTCAGAGACAATCCAATAGAACACTGCCAAAACATCTGTTAGCTGCGAAGAGGGAGGATGAGATGATTTTCTATAATGTTCTAATGTTGCTAATTATTTTTCTCTTGAACAAATAAAACATTGTACAGAAAACTCCATACTCCATACATCATCAGCACGATAACAGAGCACAACCATTTTTGTTCAAGAAGGCATGCAGGGTTTCAACCGTATGTATGTGGCCATGGACCACAAAGGAAGTAACTTGAACAAACCCATGAACCATACGTTGTTCAACTTCCTTCAATGTCATTCATGTTCATTCTGCAGTCTGCACCTTCATCATTGACTGTAAATAAACGCATGTGTATACAGTATATCATCTCTGCGACGAGACCATTATGCACAATGTATACTGGTACATGGAGCCTTTGTCAGTAAGGCTCTGTGAGCATAACTTCATTTTCTGTATCAATACAGTACACGGTCAGGATTTTACTGCTGCAAGACTACCCTGAAACATTGGGACATCCACAAAAAAAGTGCCAAAGTTCTCCTTTGACCCAAATACAAATGTCTAACATCTTATCCACATCCAGTTTTTGGATTAATTGCTAACTCTGCATACCGTACAGACAAAGCCAGCCAGTCCTTCCTCAGCCTTGGGCCAGTTGATTACAGTTTCCCCTCTGGCAGGGATTCAACCAGATATGGGTCAGTTACAGTACATACACTGTACATATGCTGGGCAGGGCAGTGACCCCACACACTGAGGGCGCTCTGCAACTTTAGACTAGCTGTGAGTTATTGAGAACAGCAATGACAGAAAGTGGGCATCAGAAAAAAGAGTTTTCAGGTCTGGCAGAGAGCATGGGGTCGTCCCACGTCGCATTGTAAAGCCAGCGGACAAGGAAGTGAGGCACATGCAGGCTCAGAAAGATTCATGGTAATACATTTCAGAGGAAGGATTACACCATAACAATGTAAGTGGGGGATATTGTGGATGAACAGGCAACACTTGAACCCAGACAGGGACAGTGCTGTTAATAGCCTGGCTACTGCTGCCGCTGCTGTTATTGTTTGAGAGAGAGGCAGCGCCGGGCAGGCTCCTCCGTAGATCTGATACATTAAAGTCTCAGAGGCAGAGGCAAGAGATTTCCTTCTGCAGCACAGCTGCTGCCTATCTACTGTCATTAGTAAGGGCCTCTGAAGTCACAGCCAGCTGCCCCTACAGATCAAATCTCTATAGCTTTCCATGCTGCCCATAGCACACACTGGACTGCACAACAATGAAATAAATGCACTGGTTACGCTGCAAAGGTAGCATTATATATTTTTTTAATGTATACTGTACGTGACTTTCTTTGAAGCAAAGGAAATTTGAATATTGAAATCAGTAAGCCAATACAAAACATCTGAAGGTCTCGCAGCTGTTCCATCCCACCAAGACGTCTGTGATTGTATGACACTCATTATTCATGAATTTGACTTTCATACACTCCTTCAGTTGTTTACTTGTCTGGCACATTGGCTGTGGTGCAACACTTCTCTACTTTACACACCCTACTTCGCTCTGAGGAAAAATTTCACGTCTCATTCCATTTTGGATTTGTCTGGCGTGGAATGTCCATAGATCCGCCAAATTCCACAGCTAATGAGGATCATAGGGCTGAAAATAGGGAGGGAGATGCAGGGACTAAATAGTGAAAGTCTTATCAGATAAATAACACCAGAGGGCAATTGTTAAACAACACAATCACAATGTCACCCCCCACTGAAATATGCAGTTCATTCGTTATAATGAAAGACTCCATATGTTGTGTAGAACCTTGCAGCACTTCCCAGAAGTACAATGTAAGGTCTCTACGGTTCACTGGTTCACAGTTAACGAACAGCATGAAAATATTGAAGCTCACGCCGAATTTGTGCCGTTGCATTTCCTCAACGACTGTTCTTAATTTTTGCATTGTATGCCCAAGGCTTTCTGGCTGCCACTGTGGGGGAAAAGCATCCCATCTTTCTGAAAATAAGTAGAATACCTTCAGAGTTTAATTCACACTGAGGATTTACTGTGTATTACAGACGACCCCCTCGAAAACGAGATGCTGCATCTCAAGGGGCTTATCCTCCAGGAAATTTCAAATAAATCTACAAATTCTATTTAGACATCCCAAGTTTGAAAAGGCCTGGCAGATGTTTCAGGGAGAAGGGTCAATTGATACTGAACAGCTCCTCAATTCCTCTATTCTTTTGTGGCGTGGGTTGTCAGATCGTATGTATGCTTCCCTGCATTACGTTGAGAGACAATCAAGTCCAGTAAATGCTCAGCTAAAGCTATCATGAAAGCCAGTGGTGTGACCCGACGCTGGCCTTCCTCACCCAAACCCAATGGGAATAAGCTTCAGCGGCAGGACACACAGGCTGACATGACAGCTCCTGCTGGGAGAGTGCGGTGGGGGTGTTGGGGGGGGGGGCGGTCACTTCTAATCCCCCTCCTGACCCGGCTTCACCAGGCTGGCACACCCAGCCTGCCTGCCTGCTGGACTCAACATTCCTGCACATTACGGCACTGCAGGAGCCCCTGCTAGGCCAGAGGAAGGACACCCACTGATACCACAGAGAGGAGAGAGAGAAGAAGAGGGAGAAGGAGGGAGAGAGAGAGAGAGAGAGAGAGAGAGAGAGAGAGAGAGAGAGAGAGAGAGAGAGAGAGAGAGAGAGAGAGAGAGAGAGAGAAGGAGAGGGAGAAGGAGAGGGAGAAGGAAGGAGAGAGAGAGAGAGAGAGAGAGAGAGAGAGGTGGATAAAAAGAGACAAAGTGGGTTAGATAGAGAATGCGGAAAGGGTGTGGTAAATAAAAGCATGACAAATTATCTATTTGTGTACACATTAGCCACTTAAGCCCTATTTTATACTACTGTCATGGAAACATGGCACAAATCGCAGATCTACAGGCTGTGTTGTGAGCTTGTATATCTTCAATTTTGCCTTTTTTAATGTTTGGAATCTTTTGAAAATGTGCAAACATTTCCACCCATAATTACATGCCCACAACAGGGACATCAGGGTTAACGTGGTTAACGTACTTACTCTACCGTAACTCACATTTTATTTGTGAGACAGCAGTCGTATACATGTAAGTTGGACATGCAGTGGCGTGTTTTTGGGTTGACGTGTCAGTGTGTGGCCCCATGCATGTGCACTGAGGATGTTGCCTTTGGGGCACAATACCCAAGGTGCATTCTAGAGAGCTCAGAGGAGATGGAGAAACGAGAGTAAAGAGCTCAGAGGCTCCCTGAAAGTAATTATCCTGGCATGCGGATAAAGACACTCATATATGCACGCACACATGGCCACACAGTGACAATCAGTCAGAGGTGCACATGCAAACACACACACACACACACACACACACACACACACACACACACACACACACACACACACACACACACACACACACACACACACACACACACACACACACACACACACACACACACACACACACACACACACACACACACACACACACACACACACACTCACTCACTCATCGTGGTCAGTTTGCGGTTGCAGGACCTGAATCCCCAAGCTCTGCTTCCCCAAACACACCCTCTTCCTGTTTTCATAAGGAGAACACAGGAGCAGCAACAGACAACGGACAGGCTGCACAGTGAAGGACTCATCTTCACCCTTCACCTTAGGGGTGAGGATGAGGAGTGGATCACACACAGCCCCAGGATGGACCCCCTGAGAGGTGGTTGACGTGTCCCGGCGGCGGCGCTGCCTCTTGTGTTTCTTGATGCCTTTTCCTCGTCTGCTTGACGTCTGCTCAGCCACTAGGTTTCCCCTGGCCTGCACTTCTTCTTGGCTTGCCTTTTTGACCGTCGACGGTCCTGTAACTGTTATGGCCTGTTGCGCCCTGTGCTCCACCATAGCTTGGCTGCAGCATCGGCTGTTCTGTCATGCAAGCCTTTTGTTTTCTTTCTGCATCTATTTTTATGCCGTGTGCATGATTCAATTTGTAGCGTGGAATCGCAATGTAGTAATCCATGTGCGGCAAATGTGGGCATGGTTGCAGCCCGATCCGAGTCCCCCTGACTTCCATTTAAATTAAATATTTCAAAATATAGATCATATGTGAGAGAAAATTAGTGGAGGTACAAAGTTACGTTACTGGCAGAGTGGCAAAGAAGTATTAGCTCCGGGTAAACACACACACACACACACACACACACACACACACACACACACACACACACACACACACACACACACGCGCGCAAGCAAGGCGGCTAGCCTCTTTCAGAACCATGCCATAAGAATACGTGGTTTGCATGTGAATCTATGAGCAGGACAAAATGTTTTGGCATGTTATTCCATTTTGAGCATTTGCCCCCTCTTTTTTCAATCTCCATGCATTATGGAGACAAGTGATGGGCAAGCACAGAGTGTACAGCCTGAATTATGTGTCTCACACATTATAGGCAAAGGCCAGGCTGAGTCAATATATTATTTAGCCACATTAAAGTAACCAGAAGAAAACATGCCCAGGAGAGAAACCACAGGCTTCTATCCACAGGCACGAGGCGTGCAGAAAGACAGCAGCAACGACAAACATCAAAGTTTTTCCAAAGCAAGGGAAAGTACTGGGACATAATTAGCAGCAACATCAATAGCAGAAGGCTCCAAGAGTCTGCACATATAAGGAGTCTCCTTGCAAAATGAGATGAGAGAAATAATGACACCCACTCTTTCAAAATGATTTCTAACTCGGATATAACACAGACTGTGGGTTACTACTGAAGGTACAAGTCCTCATCATAACAAATACCAGAAGAAGAGATCCCATTAGTCCAGTCCTGTCAACACTGCACTGACTACCTGTATCTTTTAGGATTGATTTTAAAGCACTTTTATTTGTTTACAAAGCAGTTAATAACATGGCACCTTCATATATTAAGGATTCTATACAGTTTTATGTTCCAACCAGAACACTCAGGTCCTCCTCCGCTCTCCTACTAGATGTTCCCAAAGCACTTCATAAAAACACTGGTGAGGCCGCCTTCTGGGTCTATGGCCCTAAGTTGTCGAATACACTACCACTGGAACTTAAAATGTCGAGCTCTCTTAGTGTTTTTAAGAGTAAGCAGATCCTATTTTTTCAATATGGCATTTATTTTAATGAATCTTGTGTTCACGTAAATGTTTTCCCCTTTTTTTCATTTAGATTATTTTTGATTATTTTGCCCTACTTTGACATGCTCTTCTAGCTTTAACAACACTATCTAGTTATGTTTCTGTTTGCCAATTTAGTTTTTTCTGGCATCCTATTATTTATTATCTTAATGTGAAGCACTTTGGGAGTTTGGGCTACATTTTATGTATGAAAGGTGCTATACAAATCAATCAAGTCATTATTATTATCAGAAACTCTTTTCTGGGGGTAGAATTTATTTCTCTTTTGTGAAATATGAACTAATGAATTTAGGGTAGAAATGTTCCCACATCTGTGAATCATAATTCGGCTGTTCCCATGTGTATGTTAATGAGATACATGAGTTTCAAAGCAAGGCAAGAAAAACTTATTTATATAACAAGGAAATTCAAAGTGTTTAAGACATCAAGACACAGAGCAAATAAACACATAATAAACGGACATAATGACAAATAAAAAGTACAAAATAAAACAAGACAGTAAATGTACAGTGCAGCAAACAGAAAGGTTTTTAGCTTTGATTTATATATAACTAATAGTTGTAGCAGACCTGCAGTTTTCTGGGAGTTTATTACCGATATGTTTCACACGCATCTCTCCAATAGAATATGAGACGTGAAGAGAGAGAGAGTGAGTGATCATACTTCAAAAGTCCTTCCTGTGGGATGCAGTGTTTCCTCTCTGTGTCCCATCATCTCACAGAAATCACTCTTTGCTGAACGTTATTAGCTAACACTTCTGTACACTTTGCATTAGTCATGGTGTGTAATGGTGAGTATAGCAATTTACTGGACCTTGAGAAAAAAGCGAGCACTATTGTCTCGGTTTTGTGTGTGTGTGCCTGTTTATGAGCAAGTACAAGCATGCACACATGTGTGTGTTCATTTAAGGGCAACCCGGCTTCATGTGCAGGGAATATTTCATTGCAATTCACTAGAGAGATCCTGACGGGCTATGATGAAACGAAAAAAATATGTTATCATTGTCAGATGTAACTAGATCTATAACTTATAGATATTATTATAGTAACTGCATAAATAACTCTTGTTCTCATAAAGCTGTGTATGTGGGGGTATGGGTGTGGGTGTCACGGAACGGGCATTTTCAAACCCTCTTTTTACTTACAAAGCCTGTGACGTTTTCATCTAGAACAGAGGTGAGAAGGGCCTCCTGGTTCAACCATGGCAACCTCTCCCATGACATCAGAGCGATAGCTGAGACAAGGTCCGGGGGAGGAGAGGGGTGGAGGCCAATAGCTGGACCACTTCCACAACACCATCTGTATGCAGGCCTCCGTCACACACGGCACTGACACACGTGTGCAGCAGTCGCCCCTTCCCTTGGATCCATCCAACCAACACTGGATTATTCATACTTGAATAAGCTACTGTATTTTACACGTCCCGGTCCATGTATGACTACGGTACGAGCGCTAATGCCAACTGATGAGATTTTGCCGAAACGGTCAGAGTTCATGTTGATATAACTATAAGCGAGATTTATAACTGCTAAAGATACTTAACTGTGGCCAATTTAGTAAATCCCCTCTAGGATCAGATATCACCAGAGCTAAATATAATTATAGATGCCTTTTCTCTCCCTGAACTGAATCTTTTATGGAACTCACCCAGACTCAAACAAGTGGCTATAACAAACAGAAAAAAGTATCCACGTTATTATTAGTAATAACAGCTAATGCTTGTTTAGAAATAGGACAAATAGTTGAGAAACCTCTCCTTATAAAGGCACTCTATTCAGCTTTAGCTTTATTTTCAATATTGGCTCTGTCCAGCCAAAGTCCCTGTTACAATAATGGTATAATGACTGAGTTGTGCCTGATGCCAAAAAGACCTCAGCACTTGTCACGTTCCTCTCCTACATTACTGGCATTGGCAGCATAGCTACTCCTGGGTGGCAAATTCTCAGCACGATATAATCATTTACAGTAGTCCAGAATTAGACCCTTGGCCTGTAAGATGTCTGTCACCTGTTCTTCACACAGCCCAACATCTCTACTAGTTCTCATTCTCCACCCACTCTTCCTGTCTGCCTATGTCTTTCCTCTCGAACAGCTTTGATCAATAATTCTGAGGCCACCACCAGTGGGGCCAATATGTGTGCCTGAGAGGGCTTCATTGTTGTCTAATTACAGGCCTACTCTTCTTTAAGTGAACCAATGCCTGTGTGATTGTGATTAAGTGTCAGCTGGGCTCTGCTTTGATATAGGCCCTTTCAACTGGAACCAACAGCTTGCAAACACAGTCCAGGCCAAACAAAGCTCTTTTTTCAGTTTTTGGTTGGAGCACTTTGCACATTTAAAAGCAACTGGTTGTGATGTCTTTGTTAGGTGGGGTTTCAAACAAACTGAAGGCAACCTGACTGAGCACCTAATTTGTGATCAAATTGAGTGCACCTGTGACATCTGGAGAGGCTGAAGCTGAATCCCATATGTGGCTCCATCCTCCATCCTGCAGGGCCAGAGCAGCGGAACATCAGTACAATAGGCCCAATACAATCATGAGAATCTGAGTCAGTGAGGACACGCTATGTGACCTAAGGCCATTGTTTCATTTGGGTAAGGTGAAGGATGAGGATAGTGTGGCATAATAGCATCTTCATAGCATGTGTGTGTGTGTGTGTGTGTGTGTGTGTGTGTGTGTGTGTGTGTGTGTGTGTGTGTGTGTGTGTGTGTGTGTGTGCGTGTGCGTGCGTGTTTGCGTGTGCGTGTGTGCATGCCTGCATGCATATTTGTACATATACTGGACACTGTGTTTAAGTGGATATTGCACAACATTCAGTGGATATGATATAGGCTCAAAGTACAGATCACGACATCCCTCTCCCTTCCTGTGATAACCAAGGTTGCACGTTTTGTGTTTGATTTACAGGGCCTAGAGTAAATCAGTTCAAGATGGTAGTCCAGCCTTGAGCCCAGCATATAGCCTAGAAATACAGGCTATGATAATGTGAATGGAGCAGCCATTTTTCCTAAGGGAGCACTCACAGGAAACACCTTCTCCTTTATTATCTTTCCTGCTGTTATCGCTGGCAGCCCCTGCTCGCTCTCTCCTGTCCTTGCTAATCTCCTCGGCAGGCGCGGCCCGCACGCCATCCCAGTGTAGCTCTGCTTTCTCAGGGCCCCTAACCCCTCAGACTCCCACCTATGCCTAATGTCAGCAGTTCCCTCATGTAACCTCACCAAACACCATTCAACCAAATGTACAAGGTTAATGAAATGGAAAAGATAGCGATTTGAAAAACTGAAAACACAGCAGTAGTATTCAGTTGTTGCGAACTCAGCTGATAAAATCAACGCATGTCCTCTGGTTGACACGCCTTTTAATCAGAAACGAATGAAAGGACTGCGTCCAATAACACATCACGACTGAGGGCCACAATAAAAGATCCTGACAGCTTCATTCGTTCATGGCCATGTTTCTCCACGATTGACAATTAATTAGCACATTCCGCTCATGTGCAGCAATCGTGATCATATGTCTATCTTTGGTAAGGTCTGATGAGGCCTGGCTCAGACATTATAATTGTGGTTGAGTTTGGGTGACAACAGGGCACACACGCAATCATGGTTATACATGGACTGTAACGAGATTAATGATACGGTGCAATGGACGGATATAAATGCATGAATGAACCCCAACATTAACTAATGCTCAAGGTCCAGATGTGCCGTTGCAATGCTGTAATTTCAGCGACTCAAATTACAGTCCAGTACCTCTGTCTTTAGCAGGGCTGTTCATTTTCATTACAGAACCGTTCAAACTCAAAGGCTAATTGTTTGCATCGTTATTCATCCCTAACCTTCTCTGAACCATCATCTCGACTGGCCATCTTTCAACATGTGACACAAAGGGATGCCTATGTTGTTCTTAGAATTCATTTATAAACGTTCTCATGTCAGGCTCGTGCATGTATCTAGGATTAGGAGTTTAAAGACTTGAGAAATGACCTGCAGCTGAACCCTTCCGTTAAGGCCTTTATACCCACAATGCAACCTGAATGAGAAGGGGCATAACAGAATTAATCAAGAATCACAGCCTCTGTGAGTATCCAACATAAACCAACAATATTTTGGGGCGGGATCCAGCCTTGTGGGCTAAAACTAAAAGCTCCAAGCTGTTTCTCTCCCGGTTGGCAGCGCTCTGCATCGCGGCCGTGTTAACAAGTCTTCCTGCAAGGCCCTGATCCGCCTTCAATCACACGCCACATGGCTCTGAAGACACAACACCGTTAGTGTTGATACATGAGCCGCTCTCACATCCCCATAGCGCACTGTAAATAACACGCTCAAGTCTCTTCTCTTTCCATGCATGGGAAACAAATCCGCTTTGTGTTGTTCATTCTCTGCATCTACCCTGCTCCAGTGCTCGACCACTTCCCCGCGTTACTGTACTCCAGGGCCATCGCTTTAAGAGGGGGCCCCATCAGCACTGCTGAACATCAAAACTGCTGCTTAGTTTTTTATGGGTCCTGCTCTGCGGAAAGAGCACCCTGCAATGCTCAGGTTTCTCCTCATCTGGTCTCTATAACGACAGGTTGGAGGAGGAGGAGGAGGTGAGGTGTTGTGTATCCAGTACTCAAAAAACAATATTGTCTGATTTAAGGGGAAACCAGAGATCTCACTCCCGTTAAAAATAGAAAAAGAAATAGGAGGGGGGAAAAGCTAGAACCAGTATCTAGTTATCGAGTTTCTGATGTCTACCTGCATCAGAAACTCCCCAGACAGCCAACATCCAACGGTGACTCAGAGGAACAGTAATGCACTGTTCACACGGGGTGCAGAGCAGCCTGTCGGTCAGATAAATCTCCAAAAGATCACAGACTCAATACCCACAACGGCCAATGTGCTCATCAATAGTCAATACAACAACCACAGCCTGTTCACTTATTGCAGGTCAGTTTGGATTTGAAGACTTTGGTGAGAAGGTTTAATGACGCTTCTGCTGCATTAGGTTATACACGCTAAGGCATTAACAGAATAGTCGAATATTCGAATATTCGACTATCAAACCGACTATTCGACCATCAAACCACTATTCGATTATTCTATACAAAAAAGAAATATTTTTTTTAGTGGCTTTTCTACAGCAGATACGCAGCTGTGAGCTCTGGTGTGACGTCAACTCGCATTCCTTGAGTCGAGTCATCAATGCCATTAGAAAAAATATATATATATATTTTTTTTTTTTTTATTTTTTTTTATAATCAAATCGATTAATCGAATATTCGAATACTTATAGGTCGAATAATTCGAATGCTAAAAATTACTATTCGTGAATGCCCTAATACACGCACGCATGCACGCACGCGCGCACACACACACACACACACACACAGACTTGGCCCCCATTCAGAGAATTAGGGGAACATTAGGCCTGTCTGCACTACAGTGACATGGCACAGTTAACAGATTATCTGTCTGTCTAGAAAGCCAGGCAGGGGGGATCTACAGGTGGGCCTGGGCACACCTAAGCCCATCCGTCATCAGTAGATTGCTTCTGGGCCCACCAAGATTGACAACTTGCCCCACTGTATGGGATCCATGAAAGTGTTACCACACCCAGCCATCAGGCGCAGTCAGCCACATCTGATCGCGGCCACTCTAGACAATGCTTGTGATTCCACCAGACACGTTTCAGATGCATCCCAGAAGCAGCGAGTGCATGTACAGTATGTGCTTCACTAAAGATATGCACTTGGTCTATTTTTTTCTGCATAACGCCCATGGAAAGCAACCAAATATAGGCTGCCGCTACAGTGACAGAAATTGTCATCCACCATGCATTATATAATATCTAAGCTAGAAAAACTCAGGCCCACCCAGATTTGTCCAGGCCAGTCATTAGACACGTTCTGTATCCAGGATGAGATTCATTACACAGCTCAGCTAGTTGGTACAATAAACCATTCTGATGTAAGATAACGTTAATAAATCACAATAAATATGCTTTCACGTTGATTCTGATAGGGAAGAGAAGAGTTTTGCATGAATCCTGAAGCCAAGAGAGAGAACCGTCAGTCTGTAGAGAGTTGTTGACAGCTTGAGTCATCAAAGAGTCTTTACTGCTACCGAATCTCACAAAAACCCCAAACAATGGCAGGAAGGGGCCGTGAGTCTTCAGGAGATGAGCCTCACACAAACATCTCGAAGCAGGATTCATTAGACTGGCGCTGAGGTCGCAGGGGTCATCCACTTCCTGTTTTTACCTCCCAGCTTAGCAGCAGTAAGGGCCTGCGTGTGCCAACACCACTAATGACTCAAAATAAGCACAACTGTGTTTCTTGCAATCATTCAGTGCTCTATTATGCTACAATGGAAGTGATGTAGTACAGTCATCAATGGGTCTAAATACGTCCATTGGCAAGAACATCAGCTTACCATTACTGGCAATCAGAAGTAATGCCAGTGACTGTGTGGGCTCATCCATGAGCACAATGGTTTAAGTGCCTCCCAACACAGAGGACATCCTCCCCATATGGTTGGGGGAGCCTGGCTCCACTACTAATCTGCTCCCACTGTTTATAAAATAAACAGGCCGCCAAACGCTCACCCACTGGCTGCCCAGTTCCCCCTCCTTCTGCACCCATCTATAATGCATGTGGCTGACCTTTGACCTGGGCTGTTTGAACTATACTTCCTGTCCAGTGCACCGTGGTGGATATGATCGATGCCAATTTCTGCACTGTAAGCGTTTTTGTTTTCTTTGTGCAGAGGAAGAGGGGATTACATTCGTAGCCCCATTGAGGTGGTACATGTGGCATTCAGGAGAAAAACAGTAAAGGGTTATTATCTGTTGATGAAGAACCACTGTGTAAAGTGTTAAACAAGGGCATTCTTGTGAAAAGCACCCAGAGAGCATGCCATTCATATACCAAAATGTACTGTATGTAGGTACAATTGCATTTTGAGAGAGAATTCCCTCCCTTTAAATGAAAATCTTATGCCGACGAAATACAGCCAGGTTTTTTCAAAATAAGCTTTTTTTTTTCAAACAGACAATCCCCCCCCCCCCCCCCCCCACACACACACACACACACACACACACACATGCACACTACCCACCCCCATCCAATACCCACCCCCTCTCTCTGGGAGCCCCCCAAGCCTGCTAGTCCCAGCGATGGCCAAATGAGACGAGATAAGCCCATGGTCAGCCTCCATCAACACATGAGCTTTGCCAAAGCGAGTAGAGTTACAGACAGGCTCTCCTCTGGGGATCGGTGGGAGTAGGAGTAAGGCTGGGGTCTGGGGGTTGCTCAGACTCGGGAGGTTGCTAATCTGCCTCCAGTCGGCCCACTGATGCCCACCATCTGTGTGTGTAACTCATCACCCACTGACCAGGAACCTCCACAGGCACATACACAAGTAAACAAACACCCAGAGAGAGCCATTTAACAGCTAATTATTTACCTGGCTCCTTTAATTACCGACTGTCACCACCATCTAAAAAACTGAGCATAGGACCGCGTGGGGTGTGGTAACTAAGCCTCTTAGAAATAGGGGTAGTGAGAAACCGGCCATGAATAACGTGGAAATTGGGGAACAATTGCTTCATCTCTTCTCGTCAGGGAAATATGTCAGTCAATCGGAATGGAAAATCAAAATCCAAGTTAAGTGGATTAAACTGAGGAGCTGGAGGAGTCAACGACTCTTTGACAGAGTTCACAGGTGTCAGGAGAATGCGGGCGTTTAGTATGCTTGCGGTTCATTTACTTGACAAGCCTTCACAGTCATAATGGCACACGCCTCTGGCACTTACTGAGCTCAGGGATAGGGTGGGTTAAGAGGTCAGAAGGATGGGTGTAGGGGACAACTGCTAGAGATTAAACAAAATGCCTCAGCACCCCTCCAGGAGTATGACAACCTATAGAAGGGGCACGCAGGTGTGTAGTGCTAACCCCCATTTTACCCCACCACACGCCCATGTCTTTCAGCTGAATATCCTCTAGGCTTAACAGCAACCTTGACGATTAGTCGACCATTAGCTATGCTTCACTTGCCTTTTTGCGTCTCACCCACATCCTTAGACTCTCACTTGACACAGCAAGGCCTCATTTCTTAAAATTATATACAAAGAGTGGCAAGCTGAGTGGAGCACACAACTAAATTGTATTACTCCTCTTAAATCTGCCGCTGCAGGGCCGGTTGTCCACTGGGAGTAACTGGATTTACAACAGTGTATATATTTTGTGCTTTGGTAATGCACCCATGGGATTTCTGCTTGTTATTCAGAGTTAAATTTACCAGCTGCTAAGTACACCTACTAACCACAACCTTGGGCCATATATGGAAGGAAGCACAATTATGATACCATGGAAACATGCAGCAGGTGCCAAAATTGTAGTTCCAGTGTCCTGACAAACCTCTTTGTGTAGTTGACCCTTCAGGCACAGCTCAGCATTGGACTGAAAACATTAGCAGACATAATAATAACATTATTAAACAGTAGTCTCTGTGTGGCATGAGTAGAAATAGCTTATATGAACCAGAGCATAGAGGATATTTACACACTCCATGTCTGGGGAGACAGAGCTGACCTGCTTCCACTCAGAAGTTGATGCATGCTGATGGAGAATGCAGACTGCAATAAATGACACCGACAATTCACATTTTACATGGAATAACACTGTACTCAATGGAGAATAAGAGATACGATTATCTTAGCTGTCAAAGGTCTGGTTCTGTACGAATAATGTCATGCATATGGTCACGAGAGGAAAATCCATAAAAGTGTGGAGCTCCCCTTTGACAGTGAAAGACGAAAACTCCACTCTGAGAGAAAGCAGAGGGATGATTCAATTATCATCCCCAGATTGGACGCAGGGATCCCCCCACGCCTGACTTGTCTTCCACAAAGACTAATGTTTTCCCTGGGTGCAATAAATAACTTTTTTTTTGTTTGCCGCCTTCCATGAAAAGCTCACCTGCACAGACGATTACAAGGTCTGCCCTCAGATTCATTACCACCAACCTTTTAATTTGACCTGAGCCAACCTGTCATGCTCCATCAAACGTGGGAATCGGATACCTCTGAAACATAGGCGCCCTTTGCTTTTTGCACTATGCCATACCCCCCCATCGCACACAACACATTGAGCCTGGGAGCAGAGGGAAAGTCACCCGCATCCCATGAATCAACCACTGTGACAGGGGGTCCGTTGGGTCGGGGATCACACGGACGATCACAAGTCTCTCTTTTTCCAGCACCCCCGTCTCTATTAGTCGAGGAGACGAGAAAAGGAGGGGTGGTGCTGCTCTGTAGGGCATATATTTCCGTTGATGGAGAGATAAATCAGAGATCATCATCTCGAGTAAGGAAGAGAGCACAGAGGGAGCTTTCTTGGTGGCTCCCCTTTGAGATGTAAATGACACGGTGGCACTGAAAGAGGGCCAGGTGTCCAGTGCAGAGCGGAGGAGAGCGTGACGGTGCATGCATTCCGACCTAGCAGACCTAGACCATTAACTGTTGCTGTGCCTCATGTAGGCAAACATCACACCCCATAATGGTCCACCACGGCCCTAGGGGAATGTGAGTCAACAGCAACGTGTGTTCATATGATTGATGGTGGCCTACTAAATATGAAAAGAAAACGTTATGACATATTACTGTAGTTATTAGCATGATAATCATCACACCTGCATATGGTCTACCTGGTTGTAGATGTTAACATGATGTAGATATTAAATACTATATATACTATAATACTATAATTATTTTTTCATTTTATTTTTACTCTGTTCTTTGTCAGTTCTGTTCTTTTATCTTTATTCATCTTAGTTCTATCCCTCTACTCTTACCTGCATCTATTTTTCTTGATTTAATACCAGAGGCTGTGATGACACCTGAATTTGGAGGTGTATCGATTACAAAAACTATCTCCATATAATAATGCTACCTGGTCATAACAGCAAAACATTGCTGTTATGAACATAAAATTGTGTTTCAGATTAAATTTTTTTTTTACTTGGTCTGCTCTTCTTTCCCTCTACACCTATACCTCTTTGCCAAAAATAGCAGATCTACAAACTCACAACGCCTCTCAGCGCGAGGCGTTGTGAGCTTGTAGATCTGTTATTTTTGGCTTAAGTTCTCCTCAGAAAAGGAATGCAAGTGGTTAATGTAAAAAAACATCATATCACACAAAGATTTGGTGGCCCCCCTGTAGTAACTCTGAGGACCCCCTAGGAGTTCCGGACACCCTGTTGAAGACCCCTGACCTAGCATTTACCTAGATAGCAAGTAATTAAGTGACTACCTTTTCTTTCAGAGTTCTAAACAGCAACCTGAGGCCAATTGCACCACTCAAAAGTAAGTTATGAGACTTACTAAGGTCACGAAGGTAGCAATTTGAACTCTTTAGGCCCAAGGCAGGATGTGGTGTCCACTCCAATTAACTCACACCTCCAGGTGGGAAAAAAATAGGCATTTGTCAATTCAAGCACTAAATTAAGAAAAGAGAAGAAAGCAACCTGTAATTAGTTTAGACGGCAGATGGACCATTTATGACTAGGCTACATGGGGACAATGTTCACACACCATGGATGTATATTAAGAGAATCGTTCACAGGAAAGATTGGGGCTAAAAGGACAGAGGTCAAAATGTTTCTGCCATGAGTGGATTTCTTGTTTCACTATGGGTCAATTAAGTAGGAAACTACTCAATCTCGCCATCTACTGTTGGAAATGGGTACTAACCATGGATAATTCATGACAAAGCTAGAATGTGGAGGCAGCTGGATGTCATATTCATCTAGATTAGTGATATAAATGATTCATTTTCATATATATATATTTAAAAAAAAGTAATATCATTATCATAGATTAAATTTACATTATAGTTAAGAAAACATAGATGGATCTTAAGTACATGTTTTGATCAAATCTTTATTTATACAAGGCAAACCAACATCTGTGGATTATTTCCTTTCTTGACAGTTCTTCGTGGTCTCTCTAGCTACTGTGTTATGCTATCTGAAAGCAATGACCAATCTTAATGCAAAATAATAAAAAATAGAACTGCAAAAAGTTATTACCAACAATCCCCGTATTCCCAAGGAACAAAGTTGCACTTTTCCCCCTAGTGTTACAATTATCCAAAATGTATTGTCCAACAAGGATAATGATTTAGAAAGGTTCCCTCTGCATTTCAATAAAATGTGTTTTTTTTTGTTTGGAAAATAAATGTCATTACCAAAAACAAACATTGTTATTTTACAGGTCATATCTACTGTACACTGAACATTAAATTAAAGTAGAATATTGGCAAGACTGGAGGTGTGTGAAACAAGCAACTAAAAGGGTATGCTAGTAAAAAAAAAAGACAATGTACATTTGTTATCAATCACACATTATTGCATTATTTATGTTAAGTGCCCTGTACATGCACTATGCAGCAGTAGCTTTTAGTGGAATGATATAAACAAACACACACTTACATAAAGCTTGTGCGCATAGGTCAATATCCCTCCTGATTATTTGCCATAATGAGATAACATATGCAACTGACGTGTAAATGTTCAGTTCCCTGAATTCCATAAAACACCCTTGAATGACCTGTGGTCAAAAGATTGTCCATCATATTCTGAAAGCAAAGAAGCCTCAGAGTGCCATCGAGCCTTGCTAGATACAAAACGGATGAACTGAATGGAAAAGCCCAAACATATCCTCCAAAAGCTTCAACAATCCCCTCAGTTTGTACAAAATGCAGCAGAAAAATATGCATGGTTCATACAGTGGTCATGAATAATATTAAAATGACACTGACTTATGTTGGCTTTGGGAATCCTAGCAAAAATATTATAAACACCACAAAAGACTTGGCTCCAACTTGATGTTTGAGCAATAACAGGAGTAAGGTCAGCACCGTCAGGTGGTCTGCTAGCATTCACCTACTTCCAAAGATGTCAAAAGTAATTCCGTGCACACATAGAACAGATTTGCATTTGGCAACGAATCAGCTTCTCAGACAGATTCGCTTTTAAGAAGGCAGGAATGTGTCATATAGTGACAAGTGAGGAATGCCTACTCTTTCTCCTTTACATTTGCCACACTGAAAGCAAGTTATTTCTGCTCTTTAAGTGGATGGAAGCATGTGGCTGGCACAGAGGACTGGAGATTGAAGGACTTTGGGCTGTGTCCATCTAAATGACTTAATAGTCAGTCCCATTTATCCCATAGGATGTTGATGACTTCAATATATGCAAGGCATGACAAAATGACAAGTCATCACGTTTTATACTGTCTGGTAAATAAATACTTGATGGGGGGGAAACAAAACGTACACAATTGAAGAGGAACAAATAGTAGTGCAAGACATCATGGCACTATACATCATTTAGGATAAATTACATTTTCAGGCCAACTATTTCAGGAAGCATAATGTTCCATTCAACTATACAAACTATTGAATGACTGATATAAAACGGTTCATCTGCTGGGGAAAGTTTAGAATTAAGTTTACCTTCCATTTATTGAAAGATAATGACGTAAAATGTAATCCTAAAATAAACTGACATCAAATGGAACAATAGCCAACTGTTTCTTCTTTTCTTTCTGAGAAGGCTGCCTAGGAAGCAGAGGGTAGGCAAGGTTGCCCTCTAGTGGATAAAAACAGCTTTGCAATACAATAACATGTTAAGACGTAGTGAATTGAGTAGTTTTAAAATGGAAATATGACAGAAAGCATTTGTAGCAGCATTGAAAGCAGAAATTCACTGCCAAACATAACATAGCTGAATGCACTGTATTAGAATCAAGCAGACCTTTAGAAAAATGTGGCATTACTGCTCCTTAAGCTCCCCCTTTAAAAGGTTGTAACCTAAACTATTAAAGATGTCCAAAAGAAGACTGACATCACTCCCAATGACTCAGTAACATGTCTCCATTGCATATTGCATATTGAATACTAAGACTTATGGTGTGAATAAAGCATCAAGAAAAACTAACAGCATTACACTCAAATGGTGTCAGCATTCAAAGTAGGTTAAACGCATAGCACTGATGCATTAGTGTGTATACCCAAAGTGTTTTAGGCAAAAATGGTGTCTGAAAACAACACACAGGGTAATATCATCCAATTGTCACATACTGGGTTGTGAAAGCTGGCCACCAGAGACCTTGGCGTGATTGGCTGGTTGCTGGGAGTTTGTGCTGGTGCTTTGTTTCAAACATACAGTTCCACACTCTGCCCCTAGAGGGACTTACAGGTACGTATCCTGCTCTGTGCTGCTGAGGCTCTGTGTGGATTTCTGGAGAGGAGACTCTTTGACAAGAGACATGTCTTTAGGGGGTGGTTGCTCCTGAGGAGGCGAGTCTGTGACTGTCTGCGGCACAGGCTGTGGCTGGAACTGGGGTTGAGGCAGGGACTCGGGGGGCTGAGGTTGAGACTGGGGGGACTCAGGCTGTAGCTGGGTCTGGGGGGGTTGAGGCTGTGGCTGGGATTGTGGTGGTTTAGGCTGTGTCTGAGGCTTAGGGGGTGGTTGAGGGGGAGGTTGAGGCTGAGACTGTGCGGGTTGAGGCAGTAGCTGGGTCTGGGGGGGTTCGGGCTGTGGCTGGGAGAGTAGGGGCTGAGCCTGTGGTTGGGACTGGGGGGGCTGAGGCAGTGGCTTGGACTGTGGTTGAGGCTGGGACAGGGGGGGTTGAGGCTGGGACAGGGGGGGTTGAGACTGTGGCTGGGACTGTGGTTGAGGCTGGGACAGGGGGAGTTGAGGCTGGGACAGGGGGAGTTGAGGCTGGGACAGGGGGAGTTGAGGCTGGGACAGGGGGGGTTGAGACTGTGGCTGGGGTTGAGGCTGGGACAGGGGGGGTTGAGGCTGGGACAGGAGGGGTTGAGGCTGTGGCTGGGACTGTGGTTGAGGCTGGGACAGGGGGGGTTGAGGCTGGGACTGTGGTTGAGGCTGGGACAGGGGGGGTTGAGACTGTGGCTGGGGTTGAGGCTGGGACAGGGGGGGTTGAGACTGTGGCTGGGACTGTGGTTGAGGCTGGGACAGGGGGGGTTGAGAGTGTGGCAAGGGTTGGGGAAGAGGCTGAGACTGGGGAGGTGGAAGGGACTGGAGCTGGGGAGAAGGATCGAGTTGGGGAAGAGGCTGGAGTTGGGGAAGAGAATGCAATTGGGGAGGAGGCTGAGGGACCTCATGGGTAACTGGAGGCTGTACTGATGGATCTCTAGGTAGTTGCTGAGGGTCAATAGAAAGTGGGTAAGGATTGGGGATCTCCTCAATGGGTTTAGCAGATTTCTTCATGCTATTTCTCTTCTTGCTCTTCTCCTCCTTGGTCTTGTTCCCCTTCTTGAGCCGAGGGGAGGGAAGTGGAGGTAGTGAGGGGGTCTCCACCACGATGGTTGGGTTCTGCCTCAGGTCCTGGCGGCGAGGTGGCTCAGCCAACATGATAACCCTGGCACCGTGCATTCTGGGAGGTGCTTTGAAATTCAGCTCGCCCCGGTTCTTCTTCCAGCGCTTCAGCTGGCTGTAATGCTCCCTCTCGACGTCTCGGGCCGACACTGGTACCTCCAGAATCTAAACCAGGAGGAGAGTGCATTACTGAAGATAGATATAAACATAGCTGGACATAACATAAACCCTGTATCCACTAACCAGTAACCACTTAGATTTTAGCTAGCAGTGTTAAAAGGATGTTTGAGGAAGTTGTGGTCATCACTGTTGTTGCCAAGTAACTACTTAAACATGTAGGACACATGCTACTTATTTTCCTAAGTTAAACTATTTTCCTTAAGTTCAATGCACTGAGGATGAAATCATACTATCTTCACAGCACTAGCAATATGTCACAGAGCACCATTTCCATTTGAATTAATAACAAATGGAAACTAGTAGAAAGCTTCCTGGTGGACCTCACATATGAATCAATTGAACAAGAAAACATTTCCAGGATGAACAGCCCTTTCTGGAAAAGAAACTCTTTCAGTACCCTTTCAATTTTAATCTGAACTTGGTCAGTAAATGCCAAAGGGCCTGGGGCTGGTGTAGATACATGGTCCCTCCCAGTAAGAACTGCCTTTCTAATAAGGGAGTCTATTGTCAGTCTGGACAGACACTCTATACAAAGCCTTGCACAGGAACCAGACGCTGCCCAGCCACCATTCTGCTCAATTTGACTCTGTATCACTTTAACTTGGGCTCCAAGATCCTCCTCGATTCCCCCGCCCACTGAATGTCTGAACTGCTATTGTTCTAGGGGGAAACACCATGTCCATCATTAGGAGGCATGAGGCTCCATTGATTACATCATAAGATAAAAGGCACCAATGGAGGCAGTCGATCTGCTTCAAGAGGCCAGGATTAGTTAAGTAAGAGAGAATCACTTCCACATATTACTTCAGTTTTTATTCCGTTTTTCAATACACACAAATAGTTTTCAGCCACAATGGGTGACTTCCCCTTGTATTGCTTATCACACAGCTGTTCTTACCTCCCGAACCATGAAGCCCTCTTGCATGTATCGTGGCTCTATGGCCCTGAGTAGCTCCATAGTTTCATACTGGCCCTGGCATGCCTTAAGCTTCTCCCGAGTCCCCAGCATTGACTTCAGCAGCACCAGACCCACACGGAAAATTATCTTCACTCCTAGGTGGTGGGGAGTACACAACAAAATCAGTGTTAGTCTGAGAGTACAATGAACAATTTGCTATTACTAAACTTGGACACTGAGAATATAGAGCTGTGCAGAACTTGGGCCACTGAACTTGAAATTGGGCCACTGACTTTGAAAGTGAGATGTTTGAATGAATGAATGAAGTGATGAAGCAGAAGGTAAACAAGGCATGTCTAATAACTACTTAAAAGGGTATAGTTCACCCAAAAAAAAAAAAAAAATCTATCGATTAGTCACCCATGGAGACTTGAATTCATGGATATTATTTTGTTTTTGTTGCATTCCTAAGCCAATAATTCGATGACCAGCAGACCGGTAGGCAGCGGTTCCGGTAGGAGACACAAAGGAGACTCTTTGTGTCTCCTACCGGAACCGCTGCCGGTCATCAAATTATTGGCTTAGTAATGCGACAAAAACAAAACAATATCCATGAATTCAAGTCTCTATGGGGTGACTAATCGATAAAAAAAAAGTAATTTTGGGAGTGCACTATCACTTTAAGTTCAAGCTTGGATGAGAATGAATAAATATTACGATTTACACCCAGTCTACATGAAGAGGTCTTATTGTCTGTGAATTCATGGTTTTGTGAAGTAAGTCTGTGTTACCACCACAGAGAACTGTACAAAAAACGCCGTCACATTCAGGTTTGACTTGTTTAGTGATTCTTTTTTACTTCAGTGAAGGCCAAGATGGCAAAAAAATTGTTGATTTTATAATTTAAAGTTACAATCGTTAAGTCTGTTGTGTCTCCTTCTCCCATTGGATAGAAGTAATTGCAATAATGTCTGAAGAACAATAAAGATGTTTCAAATTATTATTGTCAACCAGTAGGTTGTCCTACCTGACATCAGGGTCTACATTTCTCAATGTTAGAGTAGGGAGACCACCTCCAACCACTGTAGATGTGATAGTTATAGTATTAACATACTCTACCATACAGATTAGATAACATAATGTTTTCTTCATTAAAATAAGTTCCAGTTTGTAGCTTTAAGTTTCTATTCTAACATTTTCTGCGTTTTTTTTGCTTTTGTTTAGACAAGACGACAATGTACAGAGCCAGGAAACTGAATGAGGGCAGAGAAGGAGAAAGATAGAACAAAAACAAATGTACTCTTAGGTACCCGTACACAAGATATAACAATAAAGAAACCTTGGAACACTTGAAGGTCTCCAGCCAGGACATTTCTATTATGTGTTTGATGCACTATCCGGTCAGCTACCAGTAATTCAAGTTTCTTTAACTGTTAACCAAGTCACCTTAACCCATTAAGACTGGGAACGCATCTGTGTCATTTTAGATTTTAGCTGTAACCATTATTTTATACTTGGCTATTTTTTTGAAAAATATATATATATATAAATATATATATATATATATATATATATATATATATATATATATATATATACATACATATATATACAGTATATATATACAGTATATATATATATATGTATATATATATATATATATATATATATATATATATATATATATATATATATATACACACACACACACACACACACATTTTCACGATAAAAAAAAAAAGAAGCAGATCTACAAGCTCATAGCGCGGCACTTGGTGCCACGCTATGAGCTTGTATAACTGCTTTTTTTTTAATAGCCAAAGAAATCTTAAAATGACATAGATGCGTTCCCGGTCTTAATGGATTAACTTTGGAAAATTGCAAAGTTGCAGCAGATATCGTTTCCTCCTTCTTACCGTCGCAGAGGATCATGTCCCAGACCCGCAGCACAGAGGCCCAGGGCAGGGTTCTGGAGAAGGCACACATGAACCACTCTGTCATGTAGAGGATGGGGTCTATCTTGTGCTTCTCCAGGTGGCGGTAGGATAGTGGGGAGATGCGCCGTAGTAGGGCAAACAGGATTTCTCCATCCAACTGTATAGCTTCCTAGAAGGGGGACAAGTGTGGAAAAATCTTAATACTAAAGACAGAAAGACATTTAATGCACTGTGTCATTCATACACTTAAAACTACACTACAGAATGTGTTTAATTAATTAATTAAACACATTTCACCTCCTGGCAGTTAAATACACCCAGTAGTTTTGCTGCTAGATGCTCAAGTGTTCTGGTGCATCCAGCCTTTTCAGTAAAGGACCTTTCCTCCCTTTAACCTCTCAGGCACTTTCACACTACACAACCTCTCAGGCACTTTCACACACTTTCACACTACACAACACTCTTGAAATCGGGTGTCTTAAGTCGCTATGGTTTCCAGAATGCATGACTGATCGTCGACAGGGTATCACACACTACCAAGAGATTTCACCAGGATGCGATATACAGACGCAATATGCAGACGTGCAATATTTTTAGATTATTTTTATTCTAGTACATTTTAATGTCTTTTCATTCTATATTTATTGCTTATTGTCTTTCATGTTTACGTATCAAAAACAAGAATCAAAAATCACCAAAAGGTAGCACATCCCAAATTTTAAGTCAATGGAGGACAAAGTACTTTATTGGCACACACCAATAAACTTAACGCTTACGTGCCAAGAGCCTTCAGAGTCAGAGGCTGATTGAAAGAAATGTTCCACAGCCTCTGCACAACCAGCGGACTGCAGCCCAATGTTTGGACAAAAGAGCTTCAAAAAGTAATTCACCCCCCAATAATATGCGTCTCACCTGACTAGCTAAGTCAGGTGAGATAATTGGCGCAAACCCTGAGGTAGAGGAAATCCTGAAATGTTGGTTTCCTGAATTTTTTTAAATAGATGTTTGCATCGTGGCTTAAGAGTTGTGAGGCCTCCTCCTTCTCAACATTAGAATCTGCCGTGGTCAGCAGCAGAGTCCTGCAACGGTCCGGGTACCCGCGGATACCCGACGGGTACCCGCGTTTGACGGGTGAAAATTTTACTTTGATAAGATCACGGGGACGGGCGGTACTGAACTAATCGCGGGCGGTTATCATTTTATTGTGAAAATCAGAGAGCACTGTTTCCGCCCAAACAACGTCACTTGTATAACTTAACACAGCACAACTGCATGGAGCACGCTGGTCAGTTATCTTAACTCACAAAAACACATTGAACATCCTGTTAAACCTTCAAATTAAAACCATCTGACGACGTAAACAACGACACATGTGTGTCGTAGATGCGCGTTTGCGCGCGTGGCTTAAGCTCGCTCCTCCGTCTTCACTTGATTTCTGTACGAACCTGACCACTGAATGTAGCGCTGTTGTTGAAGGCTGCTATCTTTTTCAACACACTTTTCAATAGGATTTACATTTTACTCTGCATGTAATCACGGGTAAACGGGCGGACAACGGATCGTTTATTTGACGGGCGGGGCGGGTCTGGTTCGTATTTTGAAATAATCACGGGTGCCGGGTCGGTCTACGGATCTGAGTATTGACGGGCGGGGCGGGCGCGGGTTCTCAAAATTGGACCCGGGCAGGACTCTGGTCAGCAGTACCTCATCAGCACTGGTGAAAGCTCCCTCCTCTGTGTTTGCGAGATAATTGGTGCTAAAATCTGGTAGTATGAACTCGGCATAGAGGAAGTGCTGCCTGGGTTTCTCAGGGAAAAAACTCCCTTCTGAGGCCTTCTCACCAATTCAATGGGAGCTTATAGTTTGCTGTAAAGATTTTCTGTGTTCTCTCAAAAAGTTGTGTTTTCTTGCACTATTGCGACAGAGGAAGGAGATTCATGGGTCATAGATTGAAAGCTGATTAAAAGGAAGTACAGCTCACAGCCTCTACAGCCTCTACACTAATCTTGAAAACCTGTATAGTATCACTTAGGGATGTCACGGTGTGGGGAATTTCCCGAAAATTAATAAATGCACGTCAACACCGGTAACACCGCATAGCCTACTTTAATTCTTTAATTACCTTAATTAACACATTGACTGCCAGAATTATTTCAGATTTTTAGCTGTAGCCTGCCAGAGATTTTTCATTGAAAAAAAAAGTACTCAGGAGCCGAGATACAGAATTTTTAAGTTTTAAGTTAACAAGGAAGTGGATAGGAGTCTAAATCTTCGAACAATCATATCTCCTTGGTCTTTGGGTCAAAAAAAAAAAAAAAAAAAAAAAAGGAAATGTCCTACTCGACATGCCTGGCAACGATCCAGAAACAGAAACCAAATCTTTCCAAACTGAAGAGGCGCAGGTGCACGGTCAAAAAACACAACGAGAAGACTAACAAGCCAGCAGCACTCGATAATGTCCGTTTCACCATTTAATTTTCCTCACCGAGACCAACAACGGACGTATTTCAGCTCAAACAGCCTTCATGGGCGTTGTTCAAGACGCAAACATGAAATAATTTTAAGATTAATTGAGAGCACATCGTCACTACAAGTTGTTGTGAAGTAAATAAAGCGCTCAAACTCACGGAAGAATAAGCTTGTCGTACTGAGTTCAATACAGCTTTCAACTAAACTTTGGAACCCTTCCCCCCCCACCCCCAGTGATGATCTAGAGATATTGACAATAGCACCTGCCAAAGCTATCCCATATGCGTGTGATAAAAGTGTTTAAATCTTACCAGGCCAGGACTATAGTATCCAGGAAGATATTTCTCACAAATCTGGACCAGACCCCAGAAGGCATCCTGTGGGAAAAAAACACAGATGATGTCAGTAAAAACATAGCAGAATAATTCCTTTAATGGGACATTTCTTTCTTGTGCGTTCACATGGATGTCAATGACATGCAACGATGGGAATTTAAACTTGTTTTAAACAGCAGAGGGAAAGATGATTATGTCAATCTCATTTTACATGTATTGACATGAAATAAATGCCCAGACTTAATTCTTATTAATTGTTGTTGTCTGGCACCATAACTAAGACATGTGTGTATCAAGTTTAGCTTTTCTCAAGATGACGCTCAAGTCTCACACTAATATTTCCAGGATATTTCTTAATGTCTCAACTTACACAAAATGTTAGCAATCAGAATCTGAGTCACTTAATTCACAAAGACCATTTAATATAGCCTACACTGCAGGAATAGCAGAAATAGCAGATCTACAAGCTTTCCACACGTCACTTCGTGACGTGTTGACCGCTATTTCTAAGTATATTATTATTAAATGTGTCAGTAATTTCTTTGTATATTTAAGTTATTTGTCATGTCTGCCCTGTACAATTAGTGATTATGAAGCCTAAAAACCAAACAGATATTACATTTGTATTCAATTCAATGCCAAAAACAGAAAATTAAATCGTTAATTGCAATCATTTGTGTGGCGATTAATCCTCAACTTAAATTTGTAATCGTGACAGCCCTAGGTCCATCCATGGCCTAATGCATATGTGCCCTTGAAATTAAAAAGGGTTGAGATACATTGTGGTAATCCAAGTCCTACCTCAGCAGGCATGTGCATGAGCAGCACAGCAGCAATGGGAGCCTGAGCCTGGCAGTAGCCCTCCTCTGGTCTGTACAGAGTGTAGGCCTTAAGAACACGAAACAGGTCCTGCTGCCTGTGTGGGGGAAACGCACACACAAACAAAATGAATGATGTCACACGGGACTTTGCGATAAACTCTGTGTGGGATAAAGACAGAGCACAACTGACCCGTGGCCTCCTCGTGACACAAACATCTCATGGAAAGGAAACTGTCGATGCAGGTCCTTCTCTATCACATCCACCCACTTGGGGTCTCCTGCCTGGTTATCTAGCTCCTAAAGAAAACACATAGAGAAGACTGTGTGAGACATAAATTACTTGTTGAGGTAAAGTGAAGTCACTTTGACATAAACCAAGGGGGAAATTGCTTTCTTCAGAAATTCTGTTAAGAATCAATATCCTGCAAACAAGAAAATCATTGGGGATGACAAAGCAAAACCACTGTAATTTTCTTTCTTAATACGAAGTGAAATCAAATGACTGGCACTACATAAGAAACGTGATAAGGGCATGTGAAAATCCCCATCTGCAAATTCACACCTGACCACAATATCCTTCAGAATAGCCTGCATGGCCACAATGGTTTCAATAACGATATGAAATGTAGAGAGCAAAACAGACAAGAGTACACAAACAGTGCTGTAAAGGGGAAGTGAGAATGGCAGTTGTTTGCTTACTGACCTGAAACTTCCCTTGATTCTGCTCCCTCTTAACCTTGCCCCCTGATAGGTAGAGCCAGGCACGGCCTCGCAGGGAAGGAGGGATCCCTTTCTGGCAACGCATTCTCACCTGATGACAAACACACAACACACAAGCTCAATTAGTTCAAAACTGTAGTAAAAAACATTTTCTACATCCTCTCCAGGGAGTTTTTGTTCTTTACCAACCACTTCTCTTTTCTATGACTTAGACCAGGGGTCTTCAACCTTTTCAGGCCAGGGACCCCCAAACTGATGGGGTGATGGAGCAGGGACCCCCTACCTCGTAGGGTACAGGGGGCTACCACATATATCGTATATTTATGCATAAAATTGTGTTTTATATGTATAAACATGAAAAAAATGGTTGCCTGCTCCTATTCGCACAGGTTGTCCCAGTAGTAGCCATGGTTCACATTACTTGTTCCTGTTTTTTTAAAATTTGACATTTACAACCTGTACATCAACATAAATGTTCAAATATAAAGTGCTGACCCCCCGGCCACGGATGTTACAAGTTAAAGCGCACCTGTCTAAGTACCCGTATCTTCCGTATTGTTCAATAAAAAGCTTTATAATCCAATCACCGGCCATTTTCAATTTTTTCCCCTTTTTTTAATAATGTATCAGGGTGCAATACACCTCCCAAACAATAGGGGCGCGTATTTGAAAGCAGAAAATTCGGCGAAAATGGTCGGCGATCGGATTAAAAAGCTTTTTATTGAACAATACAGACGATACGGGTACTTAGACCCATGCGCTTAATGTAGCCGGGGGGGCAGCACTTTATATTTGAAATCTGAACGTTTATGTAGATGTGCTGGTTGTAAATGTAACATTTTCAGAAAACAAGTAGTGTCATGACTGTCATGGTCGTGGTACTGGCATGGTCGTGTTTCAAGGCTATCCCAGTAGGTGTGCAAAAGGACCTTTCTCTACAAAATATGTATAAACATACCTTATTGTGCATTCAATACTAATCTATAAAAATATGTCATGTTATCTTTAAAGGACAACTTTGTTTTTTTTTACAACCAAGGTTCATGTTTTAGATTGTAATTAAAGTAAATAAAAGATGAGTGTTAACATTTTTTTATTTACTGCCGTCTATAGTTTTAGCAATTTTCGCGATCTTTTTTACAGTGGGCGGGGGCATTCTGTCCGGTGGCTAAATATGTCTTTTTTTAACACAATAACCGGGCGTTTTCTTTATTATTATTTACAGTAGCTCTTCTAGCCCCCAATAACTCACATCTGGCCATCAAAGACCACAGGACCTTTTTCATTGTGTAAAAAAGGCATATTTAGCCACCGGACAGAATGCCCCCGCCCACTGTAAAGAATATCTCGAAAATTGCTAAAACTATAGAAAGCAGTAAATGAAAAAAAAATAACACTCATCTTTTATTTACTTTAATTACAAGCTATAATATAAACCTTGGTTGTAAAAAAAACAAAGTTGTCCTTTAAAGACAAATTAACATTAAAAAAAAAGAAGTTTTTTTTAAAACACAAATATTGTTTAATCAAACAACAACTTCGCGGACCCCCTGCAGTACCTCCGCAGACCCCCTAGGGGTCACGGACCCCCTGTTGAAAACCTCTGACTTAGACCCTTATATTTATTCATTACTATGAGTGGCTTGTGATATCAAGGATCTAGAACCATAAGCAAACATATTGTACTCATTCTAAAGCACAGGCTAAATGCCTATGAAAAATGAAAATGCTAAACTAGCAATGACTTGTCAATCACTGTGTTCTGTCAAATGGGGGGGAAGGCAACAACAGTGCAAAATATAATGTGTACATGTGTAGATATAGTAATACTTTTAGATGTTATTTTGTTGTCCGATTCTGTTGATGTTTGATTAGATTTTTCTTCAGTTTTGTATCAAGTTTATTATTATTACTGGAAAAAAGTGTTTGGATTGTATAACCTACTTATTAAATGCCATATCTACTCCAAAAACGGTGATGCACATTGCTTACACTTAATAATTAAAATGTTTTACAAGATTTCAAGTAAATCAAGCAAATTCAATATTTATATTATTTTATTTATTGTAATTTATGTTGACATGTGCAGCAAGAGAAGCTCCTTGTACATCTTCTACTTGGCGAATAAAGCCTCTGGTTCTGATCAAGTACATCTGTGAAGACCAGAGACTTACCATATTCCCCTGGTTTAGACCTCAGTGCAACTATACATCATAACCATCTCCATGGAATTATTGCTGTAGAACAAACTTTTCCCTGCAGCACTTTGTTACGGTCTGGAGGAACTCTGACCTCATCAATGCCCACGCCCTGAACTAATGGGAAGACACCACCCTGCTACCATGGTGACCCAGGTTTCACAAGGTTACTTCACGACACCGCCTGCAAACAGCAGCCTGGAGGAATCGCACTTATAATAACCTTGCATTCCGCCTTTTAGGCTCTTTTAGTTTGTTTTCTCTGACATAATACTGGCACTATTCCACAAGGAGATGACGTCATCCCAGCTGTACTTTGTCATGCAAAGAACAGAGCCCTACTAGCATAGCAGGCACAGGGGAGAAAAAATGCCAAAACTGAATGTTTATTGAAGCGGCAATATCAGTATACTACAGACAGTGTTACCACTTAAACAGCATAATTATGCAGCTGATAATACTTAGTGGCTTGCAAATGGAAAAAGGAGAACATGTTCAAGTTCAACTTGAGGTTCAAAGAAAAGTTCAATTACATTTTATATTATTTTATTTCCTCTAGTCTACTCCTATACCTTTAAGGGGAGTGTGTGCTCATTGGAAACTAGAGAACATCTTGCGATGGGATCACACCAGCCAAATCGGTGCAATGGAACACATGACACAAGAGAAGTGAACCAACAATCCTCGCTTGGTCAACTATAACAAGTTAGTATTGACATATGTGTTTAGTTACTCGACCACACCCCATCTGAACTCATGGATTAAAGCAAAATAAAATCTCATGACAAAAAAGTTTCCTGGTCAAGTCCTATTTATGTGATTTGTGAAACAGTGTGGAAAGGAGCGCCCCACACACGCTAGTGCCGTTTCCTAAACAATTTACACAACAAGTAAAATTATGATGTTTTAGTAATATTTCTCCTGCTGTTCTACATACTGCCAACCAGGTGAAGAAATCACAGATTGAGGCTTTAACCTTTGCTTTTATGAAATATCCGAGACCATTAGGGTTTTATGGAAAATGCTTGCACATTGCTAGTTTGACCACTTCAAATGTTCTACTCTTAAAAGAATATATAACCGAAAATAGCCTATCTACAAGCTCTCAATGCGTCGCAAGACGCATTGAGAGCTTGTAGATAGGCTATTTTCGCTGCGCAACATGAATCCAAAGACTGAAATCAGTCTACACACCTGCAAAGTTTCATGACTGCATCCTGAACGGTTGTGATACTATCGCCTTGACAACATCTGTCCACAACACAGATATATAGAGGACAGAGTACAGCCACTTGCAATGGGCCTGGTTTTCAAGGTACTCAAGGGACCAGTGCCCATGTACCTGTCAAACTACTACTCTACTAAAAGAGTGAGAGACGCCCACAGGCACAACAGAGGGAGGGAGCTCCACTGATCTCATTCCCCCCAGATTCGGCACAAAATGGGGATGAATTAATTCTACTACTATGCCACCAAAATGTGGAATGCCCTACCACCAGCCATCACAAAGTGCGACTCCCTAGTCCTACCCTCCTTCAAACCCGCAATAAAAGAGCACCTGTCTGCAATTTGCAACTGGACCTAGACAAGTCTTCTAGCTTGCCAAAACAAATCACCCCCCACTGTTTTTCAGTAAACATACTGGTATTGCTCCTAGTATTGATGTTTTCTTGTATAGTATTGAATGTCTTCATATGTCTTGATGAATTGAATACATAGGACCACAATGGAAACAAGCCCTCAGGGCTTTTTGTGTTATCTTTTTAGCATTCTTGTATAACTGTACCTCTGTACTTTTTGCAAACTGTTAATACAGTATTCAATCAATGAAACCGTAAAACTCACAAACTCACAAGGTGAAAACATAGCAGCCATGACACTGTGCATGACGGGTAATGATGCCACCACAGAGTGCATAATATGTACACAATCTCATGTTAACTTAAAAAACTACAGCAGGCATTTAAATATGACTGCTGTGAGAACAGACTACACGCTAACAACATCCCTTATTAAGCCCCAGAGCTATAATGTGGTGTTTAGTGCAGCCACACCCAGACACTCACACTGTCAATTTTGTATGTGTGGGGTGACTTGAGATAAAGGAATGGGTCATGTCATGCCCTGGTGCTGACTCATGGAAATGAGATGAAGTCGGCGTTCAATGCTTAGCTGAGATCCATTTGCACAAGAACCAGCTAGACGAGCATGGATTCAAACACTCCACACACACACACACACACACACACACACACACACACACACACACACACACACACACACACACACACACACACACACACACACACACACACACACACACACACACACACACACACACACACACACACACACACACACACACACACACGTACAAACAAATACTGTGGGCTTGCTATTTGCATTGTCTATTATTAGTTAGGCTTGGTGGTACTATGATACATAAACACAATGCTATCAAGACACCAGTAAACAGACGATGTAAAGTGGGGTTGATTACTACAAAATCAGAAAGCTTTTCCAAAAGCTCCTCTATTATCCACATGGCAGGTACCACCCAAGGTACAAAAAATAATGACAGATAGATGAGTGGATATATTGCTCTGACCTTGCTGTGTCTTTTGATCATCCACTTGTCCCAGTGGCTGAGCATGTCCAGCCATTTCACCTCCCTCTGCCTCAGTACTGCTGTAGGAACGTCCTGAGCACTGGAGAGACAATACAGAGGCCATTTCAATTTGAAAATACAGTACACCAAACAAAAGAACACTTGTGTTGTTTCTTCAGTGGGAGGAGGGGTAATTGCATAAAACTATTCATACATTTATTTGACCATCACTCTGTTGAACTGTCATCTCTGCTCAGAAATTAAGCCACACTAGGGCTATCGTGCCCCACCTACTTGGATGTGTGCAAGACAGGACAAGAAGAGTTATTGAGAAATGCAGCATTTTCTTTTGATCTATTGGCTTGTGTAAGGCTGACACATAATACTCTGGTTTAAAATTAACTTGTGCAAATAATTGTTCTCAATCTAAAAAACAACAACAACAACAGGGCTCAATGATAGTTTTGCTTTTATGATATTGAAAAATCACAAACTAGGCTTCGGCATCCAATGCAAACGTTGATGCCTATTTAAATTCAAAGAGCTATAGTCAGGATGGGCCCATGTAAGTTTGTTACGACTAATGTTAAACAGATCCATGAAAAGGCCCTGAATACTAAATAGTCTCTAACAGAAAAAGAAAATGTAAGGGTAGCCTAACCTATATTACAAGTGAAGCCCATTTCTCAACTAAGCTATATAATTATATGATCAGCAAAAGCCTGTAATTGTAGAGTATGAGAAGTCTTCAAAGTGAGTTTTTTTTCTTTTACTTGGGAGTCGGGACAGCCCTAAATGAGGCAGTCTACATATGGATCTGTCTTGTGCACTCAGAATCTACCTTCAGCTTTGCATAAGCTTAAAGAATGATGGCTTTTGGTCATTGACAATTGCCATACAAGCTGAAACGAAACGATTCAACAAACGAAACCCTGAGTTTGTGACTACCTATAAACCATAAGAGCCTCTCTAGTTGTGGGGCACCAAAGCAAGGGCCTGAGGCCTGCCAAAACTCCAGAAAACAGGAAGCTCCCAGCCAGCCAGTGCTTGGCAAAACTTTCAGTCATTTCTTCCACTCTTTCTTTCAGCATTGCACTGCACTTGCAGGCCCTGAGCAAAGAAGAAGAAAGGGAAGCTTTCTTCTTCAGTATTACTGTAAGTGGCCTTTGAAGCAATGAATGAATAAATTCATATGAATGAATACATCATGATTGTGACAATCCAACTTGTTTTTGGTTTTCTTTGCTTTGACAAATGTTCATAATATTTACATAACATGACAGCCATTTCAAAATGGAAGATAATTGTTTTTGTCTATTTCAAAAGGATGAACATCTAACATGTTTATGTTGATAAGTGCATCAGAATTACATTTGACAGTAGCCCTGGTACAGGACCAGTGGTCACACAGGTTATCAATACTGTGATTAGGGCTAATTTGACAGTAATTACACTGTCTGGATTCAGAAACAACCTGGGACACAGAAGGAATCCGGAGGTGTTTACAGGCTTTTATATGCTTCTTATCACCATGAAAGGTCATAAACGGGCATAAACAATAATAAGCAATGTGCCACGCAGCTTTTAGGAGACATGGCAAATGAAGGACAAAACTTCAGTGGAGATATACAGCGAGGTTGACACAAAACTCTGCGGTAATAATGTATGCATCTTGCATAATATATACAGTATATAGTACACACAGGCAATCAGTGGTGAAAAGTAACTAAGTATGCATGTACTCAAGTACTGTACTTAGGTACAATGTTGAGGTATTTTTTACTTTACTGGAGTATTTCCAATTTTCAGTACTTTTACTTCTATTCCACTACATCTCAGAGGCAAATACTGTACTTTTACTCCATTACAGTTATTTGAAAACTTTAGTTACTAGCATTATTACAAAACATACATTAACCACTTCAGACCATTTCGGCCATTTATCATACCCGATCTACAAGTTTTTTTTTTACATTTGAAAACTTGTGAAACGGGCCATTGTGCATAACGAGTCATTTCTACTTTTGCCACTTTAAGTACATTTCGATACCAATACTTTTGCACTTTCACTCAAGTACATTTTGAATTCCGGACTTTTACTTGTAACAGAGCATTTTTTACATTGCTGTATTGATACTTTTACTAAAGTAAAGAATGGCGAGCACTTTTTCCCACCACTGTCAATCACTGCTTTGCAGAGTTGTCGTAGCGTAGCTAAAACTTACGATTCTTCCGAGTACTGTTGAGCCCCACCGATGAATCCATATTTATCCGTGTGTCTGTCACTGGTGAATCCGTTGATCTCAGAGTCTGATCCCAGGGAGCTCTGATCATCATCCATGTGACTGCTACTGATAGTCCTGATGCTCCTGGTATCCACCGAGTCACGACGGCCGTTCTCTATTCTAGCCATGATAACGTTTAGGAGAGTTTAGATCTATCTAGGTTAGCCTGGTTAACGTCAGCTATGGCTGGCTGGTGACAGCTTGAAAGTCAACAACTATTTTCCTGTCTGCAATGTAGACATTGCTTCTGTTTTTCTTCGACGCTTATCAACCTGTAACCCGACTTAACTACGTTTAGCGTATAACTAGCAACCTATTAGACATAACGCTAAAGATGACAGGTAACAGTGTAACCCACATAAAAGGAGGTACGACACGCAGGGCTTGTCTGTCTACTTTCTAGCTAGCTTGGCTA
This sequence comes from Gymnoscopelus braueri, assembly GCF_963280865.1. Taxonomy (NCBI): domain Eukaryota; kingdom Metazoa; phylum Chordata; class Actinopteri; order Myctophiformes; family Myctophidae; genus Gymnoscopelus; species Gymnoscopelus braueri. Next base: position 40,913,025 of record NC_137608.1, on the reverse strand, counting down.
ACTTTGCTGCTAAAGTCATAGGAGTTAACGTTAGCTAGCTAGCTAGCTAACGTATCGTCAGCTAATCTTGTCAAACCGACCCAGTGTTATGTCGTCTCTCTGTATTGTCAGCCAAGCTAACGCTACATAATCAACTAGTTAACGCACCAACCGGTCCAGACATCATGATAATCCCATTCCCTGCCAACAAGTTCTACCAAGCTAACGCTAGCTTGATTTCGTTGTCATGTCATTCCGAGACGGGCTGGACCTTCCAATACATTCATGGGCTGTACAGATTTGGGTGTTACGTCAGAAGTTGGCAACCCATCGAATACTGTGACTCCAGATGTCGCTTGTTCGCCGAGAAAGTTTGGTTGTAACAGGCTCAGCTGAAAATGTCTGTAGAAACCTGGTAGAAACTGAAATGCCAATGCACATTAACACCTTTATATTTATGTTTTAAGTACAGTCGTAGGTATGTTGCACAAAATAATTTAACCTATGCTTTTACACTTGACAAAGTTAGTCAAATTGATTTATTTTGACATGGTCTTTCTAAAGGTCGAAGCAAAGGACTAAGTATTATCTTTTAATTATTTGTCGTAAAATGAACAACAGACTGTGGTTAACATTAAGGTCACAGATATCGACAGGTCACCAAATCAGTCGTAACTTCACTGCCGAGCCGTTTAAACGGTACTGTTGTACACCCATCTTACTTGGCACTGGTTACATTCTAACTGACCACAAGGAGGCAACGGATCTACACCATAACCCAATGATCTACACAGCATGGATCTTGAACAGGGGGTCCGGGACCCCTAGGGCGTCCTCAGAGTTACTACAGGGGGGCCGCCAAATCTTAGTGTGATAGGATTTTTTTTTTACATTAACCACTTGAACCCTAGCATGACGTAACATCCATTTTACTGAGGAGAACTTTCCAAAAATAGGAAAGTGTGGCAAACTGGCAACTAGCAGGAGCTTGTAAATCGGCTATTTTTGGCAAAGAGGTTTGATGTAGAGAGGGGAGGGGGGTACAGCTATGGTACAGAGTGCCAGGTCAAGTTTACTGAGTACTGAGGGTTTAAGTGGTTGAATGTCGGAAAATACACATCAACATGAATCCAACATACATGTACAGTACACTGATGATAGTGCTGTCAAACAAGTCTATGAAGCCATCTATGAAATCTATGTAGAAGTTTAATCTGCAACACCATTTTATACCATAGTGGGGGTCCCTGCTTCATCTCTCAGCCATTGGCCTGAAAAACGTTTAAGACTCCTGATCTACAGTACACACGTTACACACTTTCTGACCGTTAGCATTTCCTTGAATATCGCTGTAGATACTTTGCCTCCTTGTGGTCGAGTCGGGGGAATGCAGCCCTGCATGCATTAGTTGACAGAAACAGTTTAAGTCAATATGTCCCTATACGTGATTAAGAATTAAACAAAACGTTAATGCAAAGTCTAGCATTCCTTTATTAGATGGACAATCATTCTGGATTTCTACATACTCTTGCAGCAGTTAATCAGTACTGGACATCAAGAATATGGTAGTACAACCAAGGCTCTTGGCTTACTTACAAGGGACAGTTTCTCAATTTTAACATTACAAGAGTTACAATGTTTAGGATATTGTGTTGTATCCAAAATTGCTTTGTCTTAAAATGTTGTATACTGCACATACAATTTAGACAATACCATTTTAACATTACTGACAAATATAGTACTTAAAACATAAAATGGTGAGGGTAATAAATGAAACACCCACATGTAAAAATGTATTGCAGAGGAACATTTCTAGAGAGAAACGTTTTTTCTTGATGAATGGCTCATCTCTTTCTTCCACCTCTCTCTTTCAGTGCCAAGTGAATGACCGAACCATTGCTCATATTATAATAAGCCAGGGAGTTGGAATCTTTGATAAACATGCCCTAAAATGAGGAAAAGTATGCATATTAATGCCTTCATTCATCCACAATCATATGTGAAACATACCACATATTCCAAAATATGAATACCTCATACTGCAACTTCTGTTTTCCTGCTGGCATACCAGTGGCCTCGTGGATTTTGACTTTGATAACAGACACCTATTGAGAAATGGACATTCGCACATCAATAAGTAACTGCAGGTGCAGACAGATGCAGGAGAGAATTAGAACAACAAACAGGTGCATACCTGATCTGTAAGTGGGACAGTGAAATTGAGTACTTGTCCACTCAGCTTCCATTCTGTCTTATCCTGCATGTTGGGGACCTGCACTTTAACCGCCACAGGACCCTAGAGATAAAACATGACAAAAAAAACATTGGCCATTTGAGCATCCACAGTGGGTTCCAAGGGGTCCACACACAGTTAAAATGAACCAACGAATCTGTTTAACTCTTGAGTCAGAGTGTACAAATGTGGTTCCTTTTGTACACTGTCAGAGTTAAATTAACAGATGATTTTACAGTGTAGCTTGGGTTCCAGAGATAAATAATCATATCAAATGGGGGTCAGTGGACTAATGCATATCAAACTGGAAGTCCTCAAAAATAAAGGTTCAGAATCACTGCCATAAAAAGCAAGGATTGGCTGAACCCTGTTATCAGCCATCAGATTCACTTTATTGTCACTTAGATGCACATACATGTGAAAAACTTGCGCTCGGAGGCTCCAATACAATAAAACCATGATAAAACAACTTAAACACTCAATAAAAGTAAACACAGGGCAAGAATATCAGTCAAAAAAAGTGCATAGTGCCATTTGACACTGACTTATGGAAATGCTATGACAAACCTTGTTTCTACGTAGGAACTCTTCTTCTGGCATTAGGTTGTCCTCCGTCTTCATCTTCTTGTTGGCTGGCTCATCGTCACGAGGCGGGGGTGGATGGGAAGGAGGCGCAGGAGCAGGTGGTTGTGGTGGTTGAGGAGCTGGAACAAATGCTGGGGGGGGGGGGTTTAAATAAAAATTACCATAAGTAATTACCGTTTAAGCCTTGAGTACTGTAGAATATACAATTACTGTATAATGAATCGTCTTCTCACCAGTTGGGACCACCATAGGTGGTGGTCTGGGTGCCATGAGGTGTGCATTTGGAGGCATGGGTACCACATTGATGCGGGGAGCATGCATCATGGGAGGCATGGCTGCTAGAACCTGCCCGGGGGCCAAGCGCACCACAGGCGCCATTGGCCTTTGGAGCACAGGCACAGCAGACAGGAGAGTGGTCCGCACCGGAGGTGGCATCTGGTGACAGAGCACATTAAGGGGTTAGAGATGACAGGCAGTTGCTGTTGGCTAAATATAAGTTATGGACATTTGAATTTAATTTGTAAATGAACATTTTCTACATGAACTAAATGAACTATTTTCAGGTAGACTCTTCAAATCGGTCTGTGTTTACAATTCATTAAGATGATACAATAACATAATTAATAAAAATGACCACGCAATAACATTTTGTCTCTGGGAGCTGATTTTCATACCATACTCAAATTAACTGAAACAAGTGGCTTCCTCGAAAATCGAAATAGTGAAAATACCATATGCTCTGGGAAATAATTGGCACTAATGTTAAGTTCACTGTGAGTTATACTCACAGTGAACATAACATACCACCGGTATGGTCCTTTAAGGACAGAAACTTACAGAGTGAGGTGGCCGCGGCATTGAAGACATAGGAGGATTAGGTTTAGGTAGAATGGGTGACGACATGGGTGGGTGGTGATCACTGGGCTTGCTTGGGCCAATCTTCTCCCTTGCGTCGTCCTCCCCCACCAGGCCCTTGGCTTTGTGGATGGCCTCAATCTGCTCCTGCAAGGTGATGTTGGCCTGCGCTGCCTGCTGGGTACGGGCCATGCTACCAGAGTGGCCGTCCCAGGTCACCTGAAGAGACAAGTTCATACAAACTTTGCATTACAGTACTTTTGTTATTATAAATTAGGGCTGGGCGATATGACTTCAAATCAATATCACGATTATTTCAAACTTTTGCCTCGATTACTTGCGATTAATGAACGATTGGAAATCGCTCATAGCAGATCTACAAGCTCACAACGGTCCCAGATGCGTTGTGAGCTTGTAGATTGGCTATTTTCACTTTTTTGTATATAGTTTAATACAGGGTTGAGTGGTTAATCGAAGACTAATCGATTTAGTCGATTAAACTACATGAGCAAGATTAAGTCGGTTATTTGTTCTAAATATCAGTATCGATATATTTTCGGTAAATTTTCCCAGCCCTATCATAAATTATGAATATCATTACCCCACCCCATGGCATTTCCTAACAAAAAGAATGAACTCTATGGTCGCACTCACCTTCTCCTCTGGCTTCTGGATCTCCTCTTCTCCAATCTTCTTACCAATGGCCGTCTCCTCTACACCAAAGATATCAGTACGCCTCTCAGCCAGCTGTTTCAGGCTGCTTTCGATATCCAGGCCAGGGGCATAAACTTCATCCTCGATCTGCCTCTCTCTGATGCTGCGGTCCCTTTGTTCCAGCCAGCGGGGATCCAGCAGACCAATGCGCATGTGCTCCTGCATCTTACTGGCAGGGATCTTCTCACCAGTAATGGGCGATACCAGGTACTCTTCTGGAGTACCAACTGAAGGCTGAGGCTTGGAGGCTGTGCAATGATAGGGAATACACATTTCAGGAAAGTGTGGCAATACACACTGCAACTAGCACAAGTTTGTTACTCTGGAGAAGCCATTAGTGTTTCTTCCTGGTGGTTACCTTTGGGATCGTAGTCTTTACGAATGATAACCTGGTCTGGAGTTGGGGGCAACGGGGGTGGCATGGGGTTGTCTGGTGGCAATGGTGCCTTTTCATCCTCTTCATCAGATCCCTGGGCAAAGCAATCATGATTGAGTCTTGTTATATTAAAAAAAGCTTACTAGATCTGGATGTTAGGTCACGTGCATTTGAAAATACATTTGAATACTTTTCCACCGTCTACTCACCTCATCCATGTCTTGGACCTGGGTGTCCTGGTCCGAGGGCTGAGGGGGTTGGGCTGCAGTCCTAGTCTCTTCCCGCTCATCATCCTCATCCTCACTTTCAACCTCCATTTCCACCTCCTCACTCTCTCCAAACTTGTCATAGCGCTCTTGGATTAGGATGCGGGCACCAAGCTCCTCTGGTGTGGTTGGCGGTGGGAAGTGGCCTGTGGAAACACCAACAACAATCATCATACATGTATTTTGTTACAGTCGGTACCGATCGGCTGTGGAAAGAGATAGTAAATTTAGGTATCTTTGTCCATTTCACATAAATGCACCTACCTTGCTCATTGGGTTGGAAGTCCACCGTCTCCACCACTACAAAGTCATGCCAATCAATTTGGGCGTATGCCACACGTTCTTTCTCTCGCTCCTCTTCCTCCTTCTTCCTTTCACGCTCCTGAAACTTGGCCCACTCGACGCGGTACTTCACCTGGTGGCACCGTTAACATGTACAATTAACATTGACCTTTTTAACAATTAAAAGGTCAATCAACATTAACCTACACAAACTCACAGTGAACAAATTCTTTATGAAAAGACGACGATTACCTGGTCCATCACCTCTCTTGGATTTTCGGATTCTCTCTTCAGCTTCATCAGCAGGCCTTTGGGAGGGATCAGGATCTACAAGGTAGCAGGTAAAAATCCAAATGAGTGAGACTATAATTACAACACATCTACTTACAGAACTAAATCAAAATTGGGGATGGGCTACCTTGGTGTACTGCTCCACCAGCTTGGTGAAGTAGTTGAAGAGGCTGTGCTGTGGCCGCAGGAAGTCAAACTGGTAGTTCCTCTGTTCCTTCTGCATGAGCTGAGTTAGAAACTGCCGGCCATTGCGAGCGACAAATTGGGCGGTGAGTTTGACAACGTCAAGGTCAAACGCTGAGATTGATGGAGGATCGGCGATGAACTCATACTCCGGCGGTGGCTCTTTGGGAATCACAGCCTCGTGGATCACCTGAGACTGCGCCTATAGACAGTGAGAGAAACGGACTTGTGTGAACTGATGACGACACGCAACATCGCAACAACCAACAACCAGAATGAAAGACGGTATTTTCTAGAGTTGTTCCGATACCAGTATCTGAAAAGCTGCCGATACTGCCTAAAATGCTGGTATCGGTGTCTGCAAGTATGTCAGTCTAACCCATTCCGATAATCCATAATTTATCACATGATGAAATGTCATTTACAGTCATCAATTATTTGGAATGCTTCAGTTGATGTTGCACTACTGTTTTATACTCTTACTGTATTATCATTTTACTAACTTGTAGCCGCACTACATTTTTCTTTATTCCTGGATCAGTGGTTCTCAAACTTTTGAATTTCAAGGACCCCCATAACTCGTAGAGTGTTAAAATGGAACCAAATGGACCCGTAAGGTCTATTTGGCTCCATTTGTATACTCTCAGAGTCACATACCTGTACCTTTGGAAACCCCCTCAAGGAACCCAGAGAGTCCCTGGACCCGACTTTGAGATCCACTGTCCTAGATTATTTTTAAATTACACACTGGTATCAGATAGGTACACATAAGTTATGCGTATCGGGAAGAAAAACATGGTATCGGTACATCTCCAGCATTTTCTGATGTTATACCTTTTGAGCTCCATGTTGCTGTTGGGATTGCTGCAGGGCCTGTTGCTGCATAACCTTGGGCACAGCTGCAGATGGCTCCTGGCCCTTTCCCTCTTTAAACTCATTGACCTTGTGACGGTAGTAGGCATGGTACGGGTCGTTGGGGTTGAGGAAGTTAAATTTCGGATTGTTGATTTCATTCTGACGAATCCTTGCCTCAAACTCAGGGCCGTTCCTATAAAAAGGAAAAAGTGTTCATCCGTTATACTTCGGCAGGTATTGAAAGACAGTGACTAAATATAAATTTGACATGCTCATGCAGACACAGAAAGCTAATTGGGCTCCAGTTGTAACATTTTACATGCTTAATAAATATACAGAAACCAACCTGGCAACAAAGCTGGCAGTCTTGTCAACAATATTTCTGACCTCAGGAGGTGGATAAATTATACCAACAATGGGTTTTGTGGCTGGTGTTTCCTCTACCGGTGGTTCATTTTCCTGTTGACATTAATACTTTCATTAAAAGATGCATTTGAAACATTTAAAAAGCAATGAATTCTCCAAGAAGAAATAGCATGGACAGACGAGGATTGTATTAATGCTCCACATCCCTAGGAGCCAAGTACAAGAAGTCTCTTTAAGTTAAATATTAGTTTTTGCTTTAATTGTGGTGCCGCACCTAGACTATTAGCGGCACCACCATTGAAGCAAAAACAAATATTTAACTTAAAGAGACATCTTGGAATTGGCTCCTCAACCAAATGGCCACAGCTTTGCCACAAAGCCAAACATATAATATTAATATTGACTTAACTACCCATTGAATAAAGCTGGCACAGTATTTTGAAAAGCATTTCCTTTCACATTAATGGAAGGAATGAGCTAATCACTAATCGCTAGTTTAAAGTCATGTTTTTTCCCTCCATTCTTTCTGCAGGTTATGTACATGGCCAATATGTCCCATTACATACTGACCCCAATGCTGGGACCTGACCAGTGGTGGAAAAAGTACATTTTATTATTTATTATTTATTTATTTGTATTATTAAGTATTAATACTGCAATGTAGAAGTACTCTTAATCTGTTACAAGTCAAAGTCTAGAATTAAAAATGTAATTGAGTGAAAGTACAAAAGTATTGGTATCAAAATGTACTTAAAGTACCAAAAATAAAAGTACTCATTATGCAGAATGTCAGAATGCTCACACGTTTTCAAATATATAAAAATCTTTTGAAAATAGCAGATCTACAAACTCACAATTTGAGCTTGTAGATTGGCCACGCTGTTGAAGTAGTTACTGTATGTATGTATGAGTAAAAGTACAATATTTGCCTCTGAGATGTAGTGGAGTAGAAGTAAAAGTACTGAAAATTGGAAATACTCCAGTAAAAGTAAAACAAAAAACAGTACTTGTCTTGTGTGCATGTACTTAGTTACTTTACGCCACTGGACCTGCCCATTAGTGTACTTTCCTTGTGACATTAGGATAGGTTAGTGAACGTTACCTTGATGTTTGGCTCCGGCTGAACGATCTGAACAGGCCCAGGCGGCATGGCTGAGCTTTACGGATATCTTGGGATTGTCTGTGAATGAATGTACAGTAGTAAATTAATACGAACTATGCGTTGATTCCTATGGTTGATGTATAAACTATATCGTGATTGGCTAAATGTTTAAACATGATCATTTATTGTAGGCACTTACTTATTCGTCGTGGTTTCGTAAACCTCGCTCTTTACAATGGAGGTATATTACTTCCGGGTACTACTCAGTGTTGCCACATCCTGTGAGACAAATAAGCAAGCAGGTATAGAGCGTCGCAGTTCCCGCCCACTTCCTGTTTTTTTTGGTGCCGGAAGGAAAAAACTCAATGCATTTTTCCATTGACATTTCCAAAAATATTTATATCTATTAATTTAAGCCTCGAATCAAGCCATCACGAGATGACATGAATCATGACCATAAAACGTTTTTTTCTGTGATTTTTTTTTATTTTATATTTAATAGACCATATTCACACGGCGGCCATATTGGAATTTAACATTGAAAGTGCTGCCACCCGGGGTAGCTACTTTCATTGACTTCATAGAAACATGGCCGCCGTGTGAATATGGTCTATGATATGATATACTATATTTAATAAATACCCTTTGTTTTGCCGTTTTCAACAAAAAAAAAATCACAGAATCAAACGTTTATGGTCATGATTCATGTCATGTCATGATGGCTTGATTCGAGGCTTAAATTAATAGATATAAATATTTTTGGAAATGTCAATGGAAAAATGCATTGAGTTTTTTCTTCCGGCACCAAAAAAAACAGGAAGTGGGCGGGAACTGTGACGCTCTATATGAACAAAACAAGCCCAAAAGAAGCGACTTGGTCACACTTTAAACCCGTTGGCTATTGGAAAATAGCAGATCTACAAGCTCGCAATGCGTCACGATGCGACGTGTTCTGAGCTTGTATATTTCCCCCAAAATCTTGGGGGGAAAAGTGCAAAATGTGGATTTTGTTTAACATTCGAACAACACAAATCTGGTACGGCCCGGGCCGGGGTCCCTAGCTGGAACAAAATATTTTCAGATGGAGGGTCCATGGACAATTACATTAATTAATTTGGGGGTCATTGTTTATGAAAATGTTTGAGAACCAACCCAAATAAGCAACTACACTTTAGAAACAAGACCCAAAAAACTGCAACCACCAATCATTTAACAAGCAACTTTACAGAAAAACAAGCCCAAAGTCGCTTATAATAAGCAGACATGGCAACGCTGGTACGACCAACCGCTAAGCATTATGGTACTTGCTGTTCTTCCTGGAGGTTGCTTTGGAGACGCAGCATCAACAAGTCATCCAGAAAGCTGTGTGTTCAGTTGTTCATCATAACAACAACAACAACAACAACAACACATCACATTAGCACACAGTGCAGTTTAAAGTGCCTCGGAAGGTCAGACAACAACAAGCAGATCATTAAATTATAGCCCGAAAATGAGTCAGTTTTTAGGTCGCCAGGATTGTGTTGACAGTCTGAGAAGAGATCTCATAGACCTGCAGGGCGCTGTCCTGGACGTGTTCTCCAGGACTGGACCTGTCCGCTGTCCCTCCTGGAAGTTCCCCGACCAGCTCTCCTGTCATCTGGACCTGGTGTCACTGCTAGAACAGTATGACTTTGCTGACGGGGAGGATGAGTTCAACCAGCATTCCCACAGTGTCTTGTTGGAGCTGGTTATTGACAGGTAATGTGTGTGTGGAACCAAATTCTTATATTTTTAGGGCATAGTTTAAACCACATTAATGACTAAAACCAGTGGTGTGAAGTAACTAAGTGCATTTACTCATGTACTGTACTTAAGTAAAATTTTGAGGTATTTTTACTTAACTGTAATTAAGTAAATTAGTATTTCCAAATTTCAGTACTTTTACTCCACTACAATGATCTGAAAACTTTAGTTACTAGTTACTTTGTAGATTTTAATTATTAACCACTTCAACTCTATACATGCGATGCCACACATTGTGAGCTTGTAGATTTGCTTTTCTTTCTTTTTTTAACGTTTTTTTGTACATTTGAAAACTTTAAATGGGACAATCTGCTTTTACTTTTGGTACTTTAAGTACATTTTGATGGCAATACTTTTGTACTTCTACTCAAGTACCTTTTGAATTCCGGACTTTTACTTGTAACAGAGTATTTCTATTTTGCAGTATTGATACTTTTACTTAAGTAAAATATTTAAACCATATGTAATGACTAAAACTTTCCTTTCCTTTTCATTTGCTTTGAACAAGGCTATTGCTTCTTCTGCAAAGTTTCAACGTTTATGCTGAACAGCTGCGGGGACAGAGGAGAGAAGTCACCCAGCAAAAAGGATGCGTATCAGTTGGTCTTGTGGTCAGACAATATTGGAGCAATTTAGTTCAGCTTGTCAACCTAAAGGTACCAATTCCCTCAAGTAGAGATTATAAATAGTAGAATTTGAAATGTCAGCCCATTAGTCTTGTTATGAACATTCTCAAATGTGGCATTTTCTTTTGTCTATCAGGGGACCTGCACAGACATTCGAAAGAACATCAAAACAAAGACAATTGTTTGCAAAGAAAAAACAACAGCACCTTCTGCTTTGAGCTCACAGATTGATTTTGACACACCTTGCCCGTCCTTATCGTCTTCAACAAGTTCCTTTTCATTTGTGCCACAGCATCGTGTTGCTTTTACATCTCCCTGTCCCAGTTCAACTGGCCCGTGCAGCCCCTCTGTCATCTCCAATGATACCCGTAGTGTGAGCTGCCAAACAGTGGAATCTTCCCTTGTCCCCTGTGACGCTTGCGATCGGGTGCAGTCTGTTCTGAGGCAGACTGGGGATGCCATGGTGGATCTGTGTCGGAGTGAAGGGCTGCCCTCGTCCCTGCAGCCTCTCTTAATGGCTGTAGAGGATGAACTGGAACTGGGCCACCTGACGGCAGGCGATGTGGCACAGTGGGCCAAAGAGCAGCGCAGAGACATGGGTCGGCTGGGAAAGCATCTCCAAGAAGTGAGGGGGACAGTGAAGCCTTTAAGAGACGGACTGGCGGCAGCTGAGAGACAGCGAGATGGGTACAAGTCTCAGCTGGAGAGAGCGCAGAAGGAATTGAAGCAGGAAACAGCAAAGCACCGTGCAAGCATGCACCAGCTGGATACCACACTGCAGGAGGCACACAGAGCCTGGAAAGAAACAGAGAGGAGGTTTCAAGAGGAAATGGAGCAGTTGGAAAAAGGTGATGTTTCATCATATGTACAGTAAAATCCTGAGTGTTAATCAAGGATTATCGAGGATCCCAGCCCCATCGATCAAGGATAATTCCTTTTAACAGGACGTTCATGAAAGTCCTTGCGGGCTTGTTTCCAATGAGGGCCTGTGAGCAATTAGGGGTTAAGAGTCTTGCTCAGGGACAAATTTCATTTCATCGACACATATGCTGGCGTGGCCTGGAATCGTACCTGGGGCAACCAGGGCCTCTGGCTCCCTAGGCGGGCTCACTAACCACTCAGCTATGGCCGCCCCTTAAGGACAGTTTTAGCTGCTACCATCTGGCAAGCAGTACCGTAGCCTCAAGGCGAGGACCAGTAGGCTCTTAGACAGCTAGGCCACTAGGCAACTAGGTTTATAACAATTGATACGAAAGGCATGTTGCCTGTCTGCCTCCCCCCCACACACACACACACACGCACGCACGCACGCACGCACGCACGCACGCACGCACGCACGCACGCACGCACGCACGCACACACACACACACACACACACACACACACACACACACACACACACACACACACACACACACACACACACACACACACACACACACACACACACACACACTTTGATTGTACACATAAACATACACACAGATAAATATTACATACACAATGATGAGGAGCTGAAACCATATAATTTCAATCATTTGTACAAGATATGAGATGTAACGAATAGAAATCTGGAACTCTTTGTACACTTTCAGCATTGAATTAACACTGGGATTTTACTGTGGTGGAAGGCCTACTTTTACTAATTATAATATTATATATTTTTGATGTCACAGGAACATTGTCTTTGGAAGAAAACAACTCCAGATTGGAAAAGGAGCTAGCTTTACAACATGAAACATTACATGCACTTGGTAAGGACTGAACCATGCTATCCCCCTGTTGAGGAGTTGTAATACTTAATATATATAATATATAAATACATAATATCCCAGTAATCTTCATAAACATAGAAACTGCATTAACTTGGAACATGTATTTCATGGTAGAGAATGAGAATATAGATCTGCAGAAGAAAGTGGAGACCTTACGGGTAGAAGAAGAGGCCCGTCGCAAACTAGAGGAAAGGACAGAGATGTTGAAGATTCAAATCTCTGAAATTCAACTCCTTCTTGACAAAGAAAGAGCCAAGTACAAAAGCGTTTGTCGTCAACTAGAGGTCAGTTCAGTGCCGTAACAACTTATGCCCTACTTGTATGATGATGTAGCATGGCAAAAATAGCCTGTCCACAAGACACATTGTATCACATTGTGAACTTACACTAGGTTGAAAGTGGCTAAAGTGATATTTTTTAAATACAGCAATTACATTCAGTCTGTGTCCAGTCCATGCAGGCCAAACAGAAGTCTATGTTAGAGAGAGTGGATGCTCTTGACCAAGAGTGTGAAGATTTGCAGAGGCAGTTGGCAGAGAGCGAGGAGATGCAGACCAACCTACAGGTTCATCTGAAGAATGTCTCAGAGCAGAAGGAGCATCTTCAGGCACAGTTCAACCGACAACAGGTACAGTATTATGAGTACTTCAATTAAATCAAACTTTATTTATGTAGCACATACATTAATACAATACAACCTGCTTCAGTTAAAGTACACAGAAGAAAAGTAGGTAATTGTAAAATAATTAAACGATAAAATAGAATATTTAAATAGAAAATAGAAAAGCAATGCATAGGGGATAAAATCGGGAGAATATATAGAATAAGCAGCATAAAATGTATACGTGCAATTAGTCACTTTGTTTTATGATAACCTACATCTAATAATCTAATTATTAAACATAACCTGTTATTATAATAATTTAAACACATTTTATTTTCACTCAAATAGAAGTACATAGATGTATTCCAGCTGTTTGGATAAAATCACGGCTAGCCATGTTTTATTGGTTTCTTACAACGTGATCCTTTCAGTTTTCCCCCCTGATTTACAGTATATTATTCTTGTAGCACTGTGGAAAACAAATATTTAGTTAAGTTGTTATTTATGGTTATGGATTAGTAAATGTACATACTGTAAAAGCCACAATACCCTTGAGGATGTTCTTCACTGTGACTAAAGCATTGAGCTACATGAACTAAAGGCCAATTTATACTTCGTCATATGATGATCACAGGACCACAAGGGAAACAAGCCCTTAGGGCTTTTTGTGTTATCCTTAAAAAAATGTTGTATAATCGTACCACTGTACTATTTGCAAACTGTTAATAAAGTATTCAATCAATCAATACAAAATTGTGTCTTGGGCTAAAAAAAAAAAAAGAAGCTCACGCCGCATCGAGACATGTTGTGAGCTTGTGTATACATTGACTATAGATTAAGCATAAGAATATATTAATCCTGCCAATGGCACCCAGTTGCATCTCATCATTACATCAAAACATCAGCCCACAATCAAAATATAAAATGCTTCTTGGGTACTAAATAATAATAATTTTGTCCCCACTCCTTTGGGATATTTTTTGCCACGGCCGTTTTGCACAAACCGTATGTGAAATCTCTGTATTTACCTATCCTAACTATTAGGAGAAGTGGGTGCTATTGATACAGCACCGGTCTGAGCAGTTAGGGGTGAAGTGTCTTACTCAGGGAAACCTCAATGCATAGACTACTAGGTGGACCGGTGGGCAAACCGGAGACCTTCCGATTCCCAGACGGCCTCTCTCCCCATTCAGCTATGGCTGCCCCTATTCAGCTATGGCTTGTAATGTTTCTAAAAAACATTATTATTTCTCAATGCCCATTCAGCTATGGCTTGTAATATTTCTATAAAAACCTTATTATTTCTCAATGACAGCCTTTTTACTACTTTTGTCCCCTAGGAATTGTGCTCTGAGTTCCAGAAGGAGAAGCTAAAACTGGAGAGTGGTGAAAGTGAACTACAGAACACTGTGTCCCAGCTAAAGCTAGAAATGCAGGATTTAACCCAGAGGGAGAGACTGCTGGTGGCCTTCCCAGAGCTCCATCCTCCGCCTCAGGCACAACCACAGAGTATGGATTTGTTTTAGCTTATTTGTACTATACATGACCATATGAGATGTAAAAACTATGTTAAATCCACTGGTATTACCTGTATCTGTGTACATAAAGCTTTGTTCTGTACTGCTGCATATACTACTGTAGGTATCAGACATGCAAACTTGTAGCTTTTCAGCTACAATAGCCGTTTTGAATCCAAATAGGGCAATTGTGTGACAACCTTTTTCACCTCGGGGCTGTTTGCATGCCTGAGGTATTGTCACCTTTGGTAAATATGAGAGGCTGACATATGTTTATGAGCAATTACTTTGAATGGAACAGAATGTTCAGCTTTCTCAGCATTTGATATTGATACTTGTGTTGTTTAACTCACTGGTACTCAAAGTTGGTTCTGGGGACCTCGGGGGTCCTTGATGTTCCAGGAGGGTCCCCAGCAAAATGAGGAAACACTTGAGCCTTATTTTATTCCTTGTCTATTGATCGAAAATAGCCGATCTGCAAACACAAAATGCGTTGTAGATGCTTGTAGATTCTGCTATTTTCGAAGAATATTGAAATGTTGACAAATCGTCACTTCTGGCTCTCTGCGGGCAAATACATATTAATTTGGTGGCCTAATTTGACAACCTGGTTTAACTGTTATAAGCCCAAAAGATTTGGGGGTGGAGTGTGTTTTGGAAATGTGTGTGCATTAAGGGCTTCTATAAAATGTTCTATTAAATAATAGGCTTCCTTTTACGTAATGTTTTCCTTTACTTTTGGTTTTAATCCCCACTGTATTTTCTAATGCATTCTTTTCAGCCATCTCTGTCATAAATGGCGTAGAACTCCTACTCTATGCTCAAAATACAAATTTAATATTTTAGATTAATGTTATAATAAAGAATATCCATTAATATGAATATTCTTTATTTAAAGTTCAAGTATTCTCTAATTCCATGTTTACCATAAATTAAATAGCCATATACCGTAAAATAAGCTTTACTAGTATTATAACATCATGATATGCATCTTCACCAGGTACAGGTAATTTGCTCTTAGATATGGAGCAGCAACTGCAGGCAAATAACATTCGAATCAGGGTTCTGCAGCAAGAAAACGCCACCCTGCACAAAAGCCTTGTGAAACTAAGAGAACAAGGCCAACATGACATCACCAAGGTAATTAACTACTTTACCCGTTAAAATGTCTGCTGTTGTGAGAAGGGTCTATTGGAACCACATACAAAACATTTTAAGGTGTTTTGAACATGCTATAGACATAGACATAATGTGCAGGTGAAACATAAGTGAGAACAATAACATGATTTATTTAATCACAGGAAATTTCACCTGAGCGGAAATTGAACAATTCCCTGACAGAGGAACAGCAGGATCACACCTCACAAACACAATGCAGTCCACTGTACGTCAACAGACATTAATTTGATTGTTGACATCTCCGGTCACATCTAATGACTATGCAATAAACGTAACTTGTCAAACTGATGATAAAATACACTGTATTCCTACTATATTTCACCTTGTTTTCTCTGTTGCACCACAGGCAGTGCAGTAGTGCAGTAATGCTGAAGTATGGTGTAACAAGAATGGGAGCAGGCAGAGGAGAAAGTGATCCTGAATCCATTGGGCCATGGGATCGAGTGTCCACTGCCAACTCCTCTATATGCAGTACGGCCTCTCCCCCATCCGTAATGGTGCACCATCAAACCCTCCACCTCAACCTGGGGACTAGTGCTGTTAAAACCTACGCCAAAGTACGACAGGCATCCCTGGCCCGCTCCAGAGGCATCAGCCAGAGGAAGAAATGAACCTAAAAATCTTAAGTTATTATTCTCTATTGCACAACGGTATGTCATACTATGGAGTGTAAATTAGAATAGAATCGACAGCGGCACAGAGTAAAATCCAGAGTGGTTTGAACTCTATAAGTGCAAAGATTGACACAGCTTTTGTAATTTGTGATTTATATGGAAATAAATTAACATTTGTTGTTTACTACTGAGTAGGCCTATATTATTCATCCAATTTATCACATTTTGAAATAATAACCATAGCGGTTCACAACGGTATGGAAAACGTCAATTATCCCAGAGTGCACAGAGTCAGTGGAGTTAGATCAGAGTAGTGGTTCCCAAACATTTTAGCTCGAGATCCAAAAGAGACATTTTATGTCTCTCCTGGACCCAAAATAGTGAAAATAGCCAATCAACAAGCTCACAATGTGTCACAATGCAACAGGTTGTGAGCTTGTACATCTGCTATTTTCACTACTTCTTTAAACATTTTTTGAAGATCTTTTAAAATAATTAAAAACAAAATTTAGGAAACAAAATATAAAGGGATATTTTCTCAAAAATGGGTTTCCGACCCACTGTTTGGGAAACACCAGACCAGAGTGCACAGAGTCAGTGGAGTGAGACAAGCGAGTGCACCTTCAGTTACAGATATTAATACATCTCTCAACACTTAAATCTGCATTGTCAACATCATTTGGAATGCGAGAAAAATAAATGTATGAGTAAAATGTTTACTGCCATTAAAGTGTGATATTAAATAATATATGATAAATTAAGATGCTGGAAACATGATATGCATGCACTGTTATTATGAAAAGGTATCCGCTCCGTGGCAGGTGAGTCACATGGCTCTTTGTGAGTGGGTGGTTTGTACAACCTTGAATATCTCACAGACAATGCCACGAAGGCAGATGTCCTAGGCCTGCAGGAACACTGTGACGAGGAAGGGGGGGTTCCCATGGCAACAGGTGATCAGGGCATTCAAGCTGTGTCTGTTTCAGACCCAGCAGACAGGGAAATCTGTCAAATTACTTTTTAAAGATCCACCTACAGTAGATAAAGGCACACCGTGGTTCACTGGGAATCGTGCCTGATGCCTTCTCAAGAGTAATTTGAGATACCATGAGCTTGGTTGTGTAATTTGAACCTAGTCAAGAGCCAGGGGCTCACCATCTGTACAAACACACGTCCTTTTAATGCACTTTCAATTTTGAGGTGATTGAATTTGATCCATGGTGCAAATTGTACAATAACTGACAAAACATATTTAGCTAAGACATTACTAATCCAATAGTATAATTATCAATACAATATACTAATTCCCAGTGTTAATAACAACATAGCTGATCTGTCATTTCATATACCTTATGACCTCTAGGTTAAATTAGTCTTAAATCTTCTCATTCAGTCCTATAAATGCAAGTTACTGTGTCCATGTTTGCTTGTATGCTTGTAAATAGGTCTGTATGTGTGTCTGTATGTGTATGTGCCACCTTTTCAGCTGTGGCAACCACTTGGTTCCTTGGCCTTCGGTGGGGTAGGTAGTCACTGAGTCATCACATCTTGTACCAAGACACTGATACAAGGGTAAGCTGAGGAAAATTGCTTTTTTCACTTGGACCTCTCAGGCATGGTCTGGTAAGGACATGTGTCAGGACAGACCCTATAGTTAGTAAGGATGACTGACTCTCAGCTTTAATTAAGGACATTCTGAGCAAGATGACAGATTTTATGCATTTCTCTGAGTTTGCAAGTGAAAGTCCCTAATTTATGCTGATGTCCGTCCATATGCACACCCAGCTATCTATTCCAAATTCAGCACGATCTGTTTCTTTGAGGTAAGACTCTCACAAAGTGTGGATGCTGCTTCAAAACGTTTATTCAATTAACAACACAGTTCTTTGCATTTGATACAACAGAAAAGACAAAGATTTTGAATGTGCAAGTACAGAGTACAATATTATTCAGAAGTAAGAAAAGAATCAGAGAACATAATATAACTGTGCTTACTAGCATACAAACAACAGACAGTAGTTCAAAGAGGTGAGAGAATGTTCAGCTTGCTAAATGCACCACAGTGTGAACACCCATCACATGCCCTTCACATCGAAAACAAAACTGACACAAAAATTACATACGCAAAAAGTAGAATTCTCAGAGTGCAAAGTTGTACAAAACTATTTTTTTGTCACTGCACTCCAGTGTCACGTACATTCTATTCCATAGTTTCTTATACGGTTTTATTTATTTGTGTAGTACAGTCCTCTATGATTGTTATTAAATACTGAAGTGAACAAATGCACATCTCTGCCGACCACAAAAAGTAACAATTAAAAACCTTGAGTCCATATTCACATGGCGGCCATTTTCATCTTACTTCATCATATGTATGACATAAGAGCAAAATGGCCACTGTGTGAATATGTCCGTTCTGGAAAGCTTTGGAAATCATTATGCATTGGTTAAAATATCTTTAAGGCCATTGGTTTCTTATGCATCACATACAAACATACATTGACAGTGAAATAAATAGTCTTCAAAATATGTATTGTTTTCATGTAAAACGTGAAGGTGAGCCGCACTAAATCAGTGGTATAAGGTTGATAAATATAGCTAATGACAGAGTAGAGCTCATTTTACCTGCTGATCACCATTTTGGGCCAGGAGTGCAATCTCTACAACTGTGATATAACAATCTTGCACAGTGACAGAGTGATCTCACATGTGCATCTCTGTAATCTAGGTCATGCTCTAGTGACCATGGGGCACTGCTGCAAATCTGACAGATTACAGCATTAACCACCCATTTCTATCTGCTCAACATTTTACCCTGTTTCAGATGCAGTAGGTTTGTGCTTGCCTTATATATCCAGGAATGTAAATATTTATTGGGTTATTTTATTATAACATAAAATCTAGAAAATATTTTCTCAATAATCCATGTGCTTTTATATTTAAATTCATGCCAACAATGAGAGACGGAGAGTGGGTTGGTATCCTAAGTGTGGGAAAACTCCTGCAGAAGTGCAAGATCTGTGACCCACAAATGAGAAGGGGGTCATGGGATGAGAATTAGGGGATTAAGTGAAGGGTTGAAAGACCTGCTCACTCATCTAATAGCTGAACGCAAATTAGTGTTGGAGATTATAGAGCTAACAAACATGCAGAACCCAGTGTTCATTAATTTAACAGACATACAGGGAGACAACGTGACAAAGGCAGGCAATGAGACAACTAAGAACGGACAATACAATTATCTGTGAGAGGTCAAAACTAAACAAATAATAGAAAAATAAATAAATAACTTTCCATTGATCAGATTTGTCAGCAGCTACTATCGGCAGGACAGTGTGGACACCGAGAGAGAGAGAGAGAGAGAGAGAGAGAGAGAGAGAGAGAGAGAGAGAGAGAGAGAGAGAGAGAGACTGAGAGACTGAGAGTCTAAGAGGATCCACATGACCAGAGCCTGTAGTTTCTCCTGAGGATTTGGGGACCGTGAGAGTTTGAGATGAAGTGCACGATGCATGATGTGCACATCTTGCACATGAGTGAGCAAGTCTCATTGGTGGTTGGCGTAGGAATCATGCAACAAATTGAACGGTACAGTAGTGTACTGAGCAAGTGATTTGAGGGGAGATGAAGTAGGATGCCACACCCTTTATTCAAAAATAAAGTTTGGTGGAAAATATATAGAACAGTACAACTCTGTCCCACCCACCATCTCCTGGTTACATTATTATATAATCAGGATATACTTGAGTAAAAGTACAGTTTAAAGCACCATGTGCCTTGCAAACACACTTGGGTTTATAGAACCTGTAGGAGATGAACTAGAATTGGTTACATCACTGGCAGAAGTGTAAGAATAGTGCTGGCTTGACAGAATATAGGCTACCACAAATTTGCCGCCAGGAGACAAGGGATGGTAATAAAGCTCTCTATGTTCCAATATCACAAGATACACAAGTAGCCTATGCTTCACAACGAGACAGACGGGGAGCTTCCTGGCCTGTGGTGTGCTTACATTTGCAGAGCAAGAGCTAGAGCCTTGTGGCAGTACATGTGTCAGGCCATGTCAGGTCAAAGGAATGAGATGAAGACAGCAGTAATAGCGCAGGAGCAGACAATTTAACATTGGCCCACTGTAACAACAATGACATCATCTCTTTCCCACCTGCTCCTCAGCTGTTGGGGCAGTAGAGGGGCTGATGTGGTGGGCGGAGTTGTCCACCTGTCCATCTGGCTGGACAGGCTGCACGGTTTCTACCAGACTGCCACTTGGTAGCACTACATACCTGGCAGCCAGGTCCTTGGGCGCAAGCTCCCGTAAGCCTTCCTTACTGTGCCAGATCCCATAACCAAAATACACGCACAAGCCTAGAGAAAAGGATACACAAGTCTCATATCTGTTGCAATAGGCAATCTAAATGGAAAGAAATAACTTCCACATTTCCGAATTGTAATCTTGTTGACAGCTGTGACCCTAGCTCAAATAAATCCTAGCAGAGGCCTTAACCCAAGGTATGTGGTTGTAGACTTCTCAAGGTGGCCCGGACCGTGGGCCTGGAAAAGCCCCCCCCAATTATTATTATTTTTTTTAAAGGGAAAAAGGTTTCAAAGCCCTGTCAGGTATAATACCATAAGAGAGTGCGGCTTTGTTAACTGGCAGCAGGCAGACAGATGTGTTTAAATGGTTTACTGGTACAGACAACGCTAAGCTCATACAACTAATCACATTTTCCCATCGACCCTCTTTACTGACAGGACATTATCATAATAATCTTCCCATTGTACACATCATCAAATGTTTCTTGACCTATGGGTATATTTTCTATTTTGCTTAGGAAGATTAGTCCACAGTTTGTTTAACATGATGATGTAAACACATCATTTATAGAACATTACCAGAATTAGAACAGCTATTATTATCTTTCCAGACTAAATGTGGTGTCAAATTTAAAACTTTTGACAAGCTACAAAGTATTCCACCCACCTCCGTTGGGATTTTTGTCACTTGTCTTATTTGCCCTTAATCTATTACAAGCAATCAGATGTATATTTTTACTGCTTGTTTAAGCTGTATACTGAAGTCCTACATCTCTTTTATCTAGCTTCAATAGTTTGGTTAACTTAACTTGATTTGTACCCATCCCCATCGATTTAGAATACATAGTTTTAAAGGAATTACAAGGGACTTTCAAACTCTTTAGAAAAGAAGTATGATGGTCTTTGGTGCTACATAATCTGTATCAGAGCGAGCTGGTGCCACTTACCTATGGCGATCCATACGGTGAAACGAATCCAGGTGAGGTAGCTCAGCTTCAGCATGAGGAACACATTAATGAGAATACTCAAAGCAGGAATCAGTGGGACCAACGGCACCTAGAAGATGCAGAAACCGAAAACATTCATCATATTTCAATCTTATTTTGTGTCAATGATAACAATTGCCCTCAACTGAATGAATATGGCATATGGCTAACTAAGCAGAAGGAACTTCTTTTTCACTGGATGTTGTCTTTACAGAAGATAACATTGGTTCAGTCTGAGCAAACAGAGATGTCTGGCTCTCTGAAGTAACTCAGACAGCTTTACCCTCATCAGACCACACATTAAACAGAGTGTGTGAGTGAATGAGAGAAAGAAACAGAGAGGGAGGGAGAGAATCAAAGTTTAGTGACTAGTGAGTGAGTGTCTTAGGGGTGCCCTGGTGACTCACCTTGTAAGAGCACATACCACATAAGGCTAAACTCCTTCCCACAGCTGGCCCAGGTTCGAATCCGACCTGAGGCTCTTTGCTGCATGTCATCCCTCTCTCTCTCCAACCTATCTTATCTCTCATAGTCACTATAAAATAGAAATGCTGAAAAGAATATAAAAAAGGTGTCTTGTGACTGAGCCTTATTGCTAAGTAATAACATGGTTCAATTTGTTTGTGGCCACTCAGAGCCATCACTTTATTATGCTGTTAAACGAGTGTGTATAGCATTGATGGTCCCGACTCCCACTGACTGCTAACTGACGGTGTTGGCATCATGTCAACAGGCCATGCTACATACTATGCTTCTATCACATCTAGAAGAGAGGCATCTGCAACCTTCAGTAGAGATACCATACTGAAGCTAGAAAATGAACACTTATTTATCTAGGATGGGTTGCCAAGCATACCCATTTTTTTTTTGTTGCAATGTCAAAAAGTTTACTGTTGGTCCCTAAGCAGTTCTACTGGATCATTTGGGGGTTTTCAAGAGCAATTAAATGATTCCTGTTGAAAAATGTGAGAGCATTGCTCATTCATTTTCCAATCAGTCAAACCAGTCCATATGCAGTCTTCATCTTCTTCCTCAGGGTAAATATGAACTACATAGATTTTTCAATTTGGAACTCTGAAAGTTACAAATTGATACATTATTGGAGGATTTTACTGTGTAGGAGGCAATCAACCTCTCCACATGTAATTAGCACTCTGCACAGCTGTATTTGTAAAATGATTGATGAACTCACCTGGAAGGTTTTATTATTGGTTTGAGGTTCGTGGACCCATATGAGTATGAGGCTGAAGACGTAAGCTGAGCTGAACACCACCAGTAAGAGCGTGAAGCTCCAGACTGGCAGGTGTAGCTGGTTGGTTCCGAACGCCAGAACAGAACAGAGGGATACAGAGCTCACCATCAGAGCTAGAACACAGAAGGCCACCACCTCCCCTGGCTCAAAGTCCCCAAAAACCCTGCCCAGGTACGGTTCCCAGCGGGCCCTCAACTGCCCCACCCCACGCCGCTCTCCCGTTTTCTTCTGCCTTTCCACCAACTGGAGTTTATCGGAGAAAGACTCATATTCCTTCAGCTCCCCACTGTCCTCAGTTATGTTCTGAGATTCAGAGACAGCGGGAGATGGCTCCAAGTTGGGGTTGGGAGACGTGGCGGCGGTCCCCTTAGAGCCGACTTTCTCCGGCTGGAAGCGAAGCACGATAACGCTGGCCGCCACAAAGGTGTAGGCCAGGAGAGTGCCAATGGACAGGAACTGGACCAGTGCTTCCAGGTCAAAGATAAGAGCCATGGTCGCCATGAGTGCTCCAAACACAATAATAGCATTGACGGGTACTTTGGAGACAGGGTTGACTCTAGCAAACACAGAGAAGAACAGTCCATCGTCTGCCATAGCATAAACGATCCGAGGGAGGGAGAAGAGATTACAGAGCAGTACTGTGTTCATGGCTGGAGAGATGGGAAACAAAGAGTTATCATTAGCACATGCAAATGATGAACACACTGCATTCTATAATCAAACGTGTTCACTATAATATAGTGTCATAGCATGACACATGCTATTTGCGTAGCATGATTACACCATAATATACTTTAAAAGAGAAAAGGTACAAATCTGAAGCAATAAAAAGCCAAATGATGATGATTATTACTAATAGTATTATGACCTTGTAGAATGCTGTGTATGATCTATGTGTAAAGTACTGCTCTAGTCTACACTGTTGCATCGTGAGTTCTTGTTGTCAGTTTGTACTGTTACTGTGTGTCAATATGCACACATTTCCTTACTGCTATTGTAATTGGCAAATAGTCTGCTTTTGATATATGTTCTGTCGCTTACATATAGGGACACTCACCACAAATGGAACCAATTGCCACAATAATTCCAGCCCAACTGTATCCCCGACGAAAGAAAGCATCTGAGAGAGCCGAGTTGGGGTCCAGTGTGTGCCAGGGCACAATGAGGGTGAGCACTGTGGAAACCAGGATGTAGGCTGCCGTTGCTAGGCCAAGGGAGATTGCAGTGGCTATGGGAATGGCTTTCTGGGGGTTCTTGGCCTCCTCGCTTGAGGACGCGATCACATCAAAGCCCACAAATGCATAGAAACAGGTCGCTGTGCCTGCCATTATACCGGAAAACCCAAAAGGGGCAAAGCCTCCTTCTTTCGCGCTCCAGTTGACAGGTTCAGCCAGTATAAAGCCAAAGACCAAGATGAAGCATATGACCACCATACTAATGGTGGAGAAGATGTGGTTAAGGTAAGATGAAACTTGAACTCCAAACGATATGAAAAAGCTGGCTAGTATTAGAATTCCTGCTGCCAGCAGGTCTGGATAATGGGCCAGGAATGGCACATTCCATCGCATAATGTGTGTCTCAGTGAAGTTCTGGATGGCATGATTAAAAATGGAATCCAAATAACCACTCCACGCACGTGCCACAGCGGCCCCACCGATCATGTTCTCTAGAATCACATTCCAGCCAATGAGGAAGGCCCAGATCTCCCCTACAGACACATAGGTAAACATGTAGGCAGAACCTGTTTTGGGAATGCGTGCTCCAAACTCTGCGTAACAGAAGGCAGCCAATAAGGAAGCGATGCCTGCAAACAAGAACGATATGACGACAGCAGGCCCCGTCATGTCTTTTGCCACAGTGCCTGTTAGGACATAAAGCCCAGAGCCCACCATGCCGCCAACACCCAGCATCGTCAGGTCCAAAGTTCCGAGGCAACGCTTCAGAGACGTGGCCATCATGTCATCGTCTAGAGTCTTGAGTCTGTTCAACCTCTGGCAGAGGCGCACCGCGGGTGCGCAGCCAGTTGCACAGGTTGCCATGGCTACAGAGTGACACACACAGCAGCTGGGCAGGATGGTGTCACAATGTTCAAATTGGGTCCATCGTTCCTTTTTTGTTAAAGCTGACCTGCAAAACAGAGCACACATCAAATAGATAACTGCCATATATCACCAGTGGAAAACAACTGCAGGTGTGTGTACTTTGGTTATTTGTTTGATTAACAACAAAACAAAAACAAAATACATCACATCAAAACACATTTTGTTGACTTCTTTATCCAGAGCAACAGTTAGTGAATGGGGTAGGGGTCCTGCGTAGCCTATTGTTGTTTTGTAGCCTACAAAACACTTTAACATAGGACAAATGGCTGTGGACACATGGGCCTCTGCAACAAACAAGTGTACAATCTTTGGTTTACATGTTGGTCTCTTTTATCAAACCTATCCTGTGGCCACTGGGAGGGACATCAGCCTACTTGATATGGCAATTATCCCTACCCCCGCCCCAAAAAATGTTCTCAATCAATACCTTTACTTTCAACATGTCCTTCTAGTAAATAGCTCAGAAAGGCTTATGGTAGCCTATACATTACAACGTGCAGCTATGAGCCTCAACTATTTTCCTAATTCAATAATGCCACTCATCTGAGAATAAAATGTTTAATATAAGCTTGGTTGCATTTTTTTATGACAGCACTTCCTACTATAGTCTATTATGTAGAAATGGACTGTCTGCATCCATTCTGTTCATAATAGCCTCATTTTGTGGGACTAAGGAACAATTTTCTTTTTGTAGGAGACAGAATGGCTCGTATCGGGGTATGAAGCTCTAGTCTAAACCATAGGCTCTAATCACATAAACTCAGGGCACGTCATTGTAATTGACGGAAAAGTTAGCAAATATACAAAAAGAGCCTTGTTTGTTTAGACCAATGTATAACAGTGAAAGGCTGTAGCATGTGTTTTTTAAGTGGCTGCTCTGAGTCTGTCAGAAGTAAGGAGTAG
The DNA here is from genome assembly GCF_963280865.1 of Gymnoscopelus braueri. Lineage (NCBI taxonomy): Eukaryota > Metazoa > Chordata > Actinopteri > Myctophiformes > Myctophidae > Gymnoscopelus > Gymnoscopelus braueri. Next base: position 40,887,284 of record NC_137608.1, on the reverse strand, counting down.
CCTCTCCTCCCAGGCCTGTTTATCAGGTAGCCTAGTACAGTGGTTCCCAAACCTTTAAGCTCGAGACCCATTTGATGTGTAAGGAATTTTATTTATTTATTATCCATGGCATTGTTTTATAAGATGTTAGATTTTTTCAAAGGACAAATGTTTTAAAAATGTTTATCCTTTGAAATAATATATATATATTAATTAAAAAAAAATTGCCTACTTGTGACCCATAAAAATTGGTCCACGACCCACAAATATGTCCCGACCCAGTGTTTGGGAAACAGTGGTCTCTAAACCATAGGCTCTAATCACACAAACTCAGGACACGTCATCGCAATTGAGAAGATGGGCAAATATACAAAAAGAGCCTTGATGAGACCCAATGTATAACCGTTGTTAATGTATTTAAGTAGCTGCTCTCTGTCAGAAGTAAAGGAGTGTATATAGCCTCTCCTCCCAGGCCTGTTTATCAGGTAGCCCAGTAGGACAGAACACTGCTCTCTGCTCGGCAGATCATCCTGGTCTTTGGGATCGGGATGCAACATCCGATAACAGCGCTCGGTGGGCATATGGCGTCTACATGATGCCTTTGGGATCATTACGTAATGCTTTATTCCCACCTGAAATAAAATAATCTGACCGATATAGAGACATTATTCTTCTCGTTGAAGTAGGGTATACTAATAAAACAGAAAGCACGGCGATATGATGCGCCGGCTGTTATTAATTATTAATAATCTAAAACAATGGAAACGGACGTAAATATAGGATACTTTTCATTTATCGCGTGTACGTCCGAAGACGCTTAAAATTATGCTTTTTTTTGTTATTTGAATTGTGAAAGATTTCACTTTAGCTAGTTGGGGTTCTTAAATGTAAAAAAAACACACAAAAAAAACAAGTAATCTCTAGAGCAAACCTAGTAGTAACAATAACGTCAATGTAATTACAATAAAGGAAATAAGAGTATATTCTACCGTTATTGTTGAATGTCCAGTATCGTTAGATTGACCGGGGGGACAGCATCCACATAGTCTGATACAGCAGAAGGTGCGTCTACACCACGACCCAACGAACATGGGAGTCGAGCAGGTTCTTAAAGAGACAGTACCTTCTTTTTTTTTTAAATCATCATTCAAAAGAATCATTCAGGCGCTTAGGCAACGCCCCTTCTATGGGATTGGGAACGCCTTTTCATAATCAATAACCAACATTAATAACCCTCAGATGATGTCTCTTGTAGCCTAGCTGTAACCAATACTTTTAATTCAGCACCCGTCACAGAACTGGCAACGATCAGAATTTGAAATCAAATAGTGTGTGTATTTTTATTTTTTACCCATTTCACCTAGTTGAGCAGACCACAACAAGCAAAAGATGGAACCTTTTTTGCTCATTTTCGTATTTAATATGAAAATCATTCCTCTTATTGCAATGTAATACATTACATCCTGCTAATACTGCTGATCAGATATGGAGCAATTTGCTTAACAACAATTCATAGACAACTCTGCTGAATAATTCCCTTCAATTGTTGGGAAGTCACAGAATCTTTCCACAGAACAGTTAGCTCACCCACTGTGACTTATATAGCAAGGAACGTCTCTATAGGGAACAAACAAAAACAACCCTCTGCTGAAGAACTTGAATGAATACAAGGAATCAATTCATAATTAAAAAATAAATAAAAATAAAATAAAAACAAAAATCAGCAAGTTGTCTGGCTAAACATGTTGCTTTCTTAGGAGTGCAGGAACAACTCCACCAGTCAGGTCAGGAGATGGGCAGGAGAAGCCCAAGCCACTTAGTCAGTTAGTGGAACGCTTGTATACTGTGGCTGTGTCCATTTTATGTTTCCTTTTGCTTCCGTGCCGCTTGACATGTCCCTCAAGATACGCTCTCCTTCTGTTGAAGCTTGAGGATAAGCTCAAGTAGATTCATTTGCATTGTCAACTCCTAAAATCAAACAGAGAAACATGACACCAATAGTTTAAGACATCTATCGCCATCTGCTGGACTTTTGTCTGTATCACAAAGCATACATTTTTATGATACCTAGGAGCCATTCGTTTAATAAACCATATATATATATTTTTTTTTAAATATTGGACCCACAAATCCGGCGACCTCGGAACGGTCGGACCCACCAGGTATTTCTGGCCACCAGAACCTACTTGGCCACGTTTGACGTCTCGGGGGTACCGAGACCAGGGGGCGGGAATGATTTACGATTCTGTCCTTATCGGGACATAACTCGAACGACGCTGAAGTGGACTTGAGCCACGAGAGGCACTGCTGAGCGAGCCAACAGGCGGGCGATTCGCCATGCCAAACGTTGCATTTCAGACAGCGCGCCTCCGTCGTAACTGTTTTTTGCCCAACTACTTCCTAACTTAATATTAGGGGCTTTTCTCACCAAGCAGGCCGAGTGGCCCGCCTCGCTGGGGGCCAACGTTCCACGCCAAGTGGGGCTAGTGGTCTGAAAAAATTAGGGCGAATGTGTTTTGGGGCGAGCATTCCGGTTACCAAAAGAAGTGGGATTATGATGGATGAATTTGGGATCAAGGAGGTGAGAAGTGAGGCAAGGAAGGAGAAATTGGTTATGGGAGGCATGCTTGAATAAGTTGGAATGGAAATTGAAGGTGTGCTTGTGGTGTGGTTTGTTTTCTCAAACTTTTGTAATAACTTCATTTTAGACGGCTGACCTGAGGATTGGTGGTAATGAAGAAACCAGGAACCCCAGCGCTCTCCAGGGTGTTCTGCTGGTCTAACACCTTTTGGTCCATTTCTGCCACAATCTTCTTATCCATCATTTTTTGTTCTTCTCTCACACGGTTTTCTAGAGCCTGGTAGGACAACACACAAACTTTTCAAACATTTACATAGCACTTTACTATAATACATAAATGAACAGGTGGCTAAAAAAAGAACATGAAAAGGGTATTACAAAATGTGTTGAGAAAAGCCCAGTAACAATAACTTGGTTGGCTAATATTATATATCCAACAAAAAAGCCAGCAGCAAACTCCCATAGATTAGATGTTTTCGTCAAGACGGCCATCTTCAGCACAGTTTTTGGTTTGACTGCTGAAGAAGGACATCTTGGCCAAAACACATCCCCTAAATGGGACTGCTGCAATAAATTATATTAAGGATATTGTGTGTGCTGGATGTTTTTCTTTTAGTGCTACAGCACCCACTGTGCTATGCTTCATAAAAGTGAGTTGAGCACACCTTGTGCTTTGGACTCTTATGACCTTTTTAGCTGAGGGACTTGGACTTCAGTTATGTAGGGGGTATATGCTCAGTTATACAACAGATTCAGATGTGATGTTGGTCCCGTGAGTACCACTGGCTAAAGACTGAGGCAAAGCATAATGGTCAAGGTGCAATCCTCCAAATCTTTGAAGTTTGAATGACAGGACAGATCTAATCTTGGGAGCATTTGGCAGCTGGGAAAAGTGATTATGAGAGAAAGCACTGCAAAGTGCAATGCTTGACAACGATGAGGAAGATCTATTTGGTTGAAACGTGTCCGTTGCTCTGACTGGGTGAGGTAAATAAAACTATGTGAAAAGGACATTTATTGAGTAGTGGCGGTTTTATCTTTTTCATAAAAGTGATAATGAACCAGTGATTTGCATTCAGGTTTCTTTATTCTTGATATTGGATGCTAGTGAATCTGTACACAGCTAAGCACAGAGCACACCTTATGCAGTAATTTAGAGTAGTTAAATTCCATGAAATGAGCACATTAAATAATAAGACACTACCACTGTCATACCTCAACCTCTGTTTGTTGATTTGATTTGAGAATTGTAAGGTTGTGGGACTTGCAAACGAGCAGGGCCTCTTTGTGCTTCCGTAACAAATCTTGCTTGAGTGCTGAACATAAAACAAAATGAGAGGACATGTAATTCCATTTGCAAAACACAGGATCACGATCACCACCTGAGCACACAAAAACAGCCACAGCCCTAGAAGCTGTGATAGGGCTGTGATATTACATACATTTCACAAAAACTTCCTTTGGGAAGCCCAAATGTATGGGGCACACACAATTGACAGGTGTGATTACCCCACACAATTGTGTGCCCCATTCGTTTGTGCTTCCCAAACATAGTCTGTTCCCAAAGGTAGTTTTCATATGTTCAGTCCAGCAGTCATTTCGGTTCCGGCCCCCATCGCGGGCAGACAATGTTGTCTGTGTGCAACTTGTGGAAAAGTGGAGATATTTTACTAAACACACGTTTTCTGCCAGAATGTTCAAATGGATATGAAACTAGAGGACAATATCTGACTCCAAGCTGCAGGAATTCATTATTGGGTGAGTTGAGTACACACGAAGCGTGGCAATGATTAATGCTTTAAACAGCCAGTCTACCACAGCCCAAGTTACAAATCTACATCTAAAAGTTGTAAAAGTGAACAAACCTTGATGTTCACCATGTAGTTTTTGCCTCTGATTGTACAAATTTCTTTCTGTAAGATGTTGAATGTCCAGAAGTCCCTGGACTATTTCATACACAGTGCCATCTATGAGTGCCAAGGCCAGGTCACTGAGGTTGTAGGAGAGGCGCTGCTGGAAGGAGCTGTAACCACGAAGGACAAACAAATACATTCAAATCTACACAATCTTAAAACGTATTTTGAGTTCACACTTTCCGAGTTATTGCCAACATTTATTTATTGTTGTTATTATTATTGCTATGTAGCAGTGGTGGAAAAAGTACTTCATTTTTTTACCTAAGTAAAAGTATCAATACTGCTATATAGAAATACTCTGTTACAAGTAAAAGTCCGGAATTCAAAATTGACTTGAGTAGAAGTACAAAAGTATTGGCATCAAAATTTACTTAAGTAACACAATTAAAAGTACTCATTATGCAGAATGTCCCATTTCAAAAGTGTTCAAAATGTATACAAATCTTTTGAAAATAGCAGATCTACAAGCGCACAGATAGCCAAATTATATAGGGATAAAGTGGTTAATGCATGTTTTGTAATGAAAATACAAATCTACAAAGTAACTAGTAACCAAAGTTTTCAAGTAAATGTAGTGGAGTAAGAGTACAATATTTGCCTCTGAGATGTAGTGGAGTAGAAGTAAAAAGGTACTGAACATTTTAAATAATCCAGTAAAAAAAATCCTCAAATCTGCACTTAAGTACAGTACTTGAGTACATGTAGTTAGTTACTTTACACCACTGCTATGTAGACACTGGGCAGTAATGCATTATCCAAAAAGGCTTGTAACCTGGGCAGATCTTTGACAAGGGCTTGCAGTTCAGACAATAAGTAGTAGTGTCTCTCCTGCTGTTTGGCAGAATCTCCATGGCCGTCGTTCACTCCTCCTGGATGATACACCTCCATCATCTTAACGAAGAGGACAAAAACCAAAGGCAACGACTATATTGTTTGTTTACAGCAGTGGTCCGGGGACCACCAGTGGTCCTTGGGGGGGTAACCAGGGGGTCCCCAGCAACATTAGTTAACATAGCGTCACAATCATTTTAACCACTTAGCTTTGGCTATTCAAAAATAGCAGATCTACAAGCTCATAGCGCGGCACCTACACGGATTCGAGTGCCGCAGCTTGCAGATCTGCTATTTTTGAAAAGAATGTGTGCATATCTTTGGGTATATATATATTTTTAAAGCACATTTTTAATTCAAATCTTTGCTTCAGGGGGTCTCTGGCTCAAAACATTTTCAGACGGGGGTCCGCAGCCAAATCTATATCAATTTAGGGCTCCCTGGCATGAAAAAGGTTGAAAACCACTGGTTTACAGTATGTGACTGCATGTAAACAACAGCTTTAACGTTAAGCCTTTCTCAATCTCAACCCCCCGGTTCGACAACAACCAATACGCTTTTGATCAGTTATTGACTAACATTATGGTGATCATTCATACCCAAACCTATAAGTCTTTTAAACAAGTTAAAACTGAAGAAATCGATGTTGTTGTTCCTGGTCTGTTCATCTTCAAACAACTTCGCTGCTTCATGACGTGTGTCTCAAGCAGTGTTGCCAGGATTTGCGAGAGAAATAAGCAACCAGGTCTATGAAAACAAGCCCAAAAGAAGCGACTACTAGGCTACGGCTATTTGAAAATAGCCAATCTACAAGCTCACAATGCGTCGACGCGTTGTGAGCTTGTAGAGCTGCTATTTTCAAAAATACTTTCGAAAAACACAAATCTGATACGGGGGTCCCTCGCACAAATATTCTTAGAAGGGGGGCCCACGGACAAATACATATTAATCTGGGACTGGGGCCATGACAATGTTTGAGAACCACTTGTTTAAACAACATTAGGAAACAAGCCCAAAAACTGCAACCCGCAACTACCAATATTTACAAGCAACTTTAAAAAATAAAGACGCCCAAAATCACCTATAATAAGCGGACATGGCAACACGGGTCTGCGAACTAGCGTCAAGTCGAACAAGAGTGCGCATTTAACTTCCGGTTAGTGGAATTCAAAATAAAATCTTAAACGCGCCCTCTCTTTTAATAATAGCGTCGGATGCGACGCGTTGTGAGCTTGTAGATCGGCTATTTTCAAATAGCCTATGTATAAAATAGGTAGCTAAAGTGGTTAATGTATGTTTCATTATATCATAGTTTATATCTGAAAACTGTAACTAGTAACTAAAGTTTTCAAGTAAATGTAGTGGAGTAAAAGTACAATATTTGCCTCTGAGATGTAGTGGAGTAGAAGTAAAATTATTGGAAATAGGAAATACTCTAAGTAAAGTACAAATACCTCAAAATTGTACTTAAGTACAGTAGGCCTACTTAAGTAAATGTAGGCTACTTAGTTACTTTCCACCACTGATATGGTATGTATTTTATCGAGTCTAACTTTTACTTTCATATATGATGCAAATGTCAGAATCGATACAATACATCTACAGTATGATGGTCTTCTTGATCCAAGGCTATTTTGGTACAATGTTTTTGTTGCCAACAGATCGACCGGAAGTCAAATGGTCTTTTTGGCCATTATATGAGTTTATTTGACACAGCTGCGACCGTCTCAATGGACCCTACGTTGCTGTCCCTTTAGATGCCTGCATTACGTTTTTCACTTGGCAAACAATCGTCTTATTGCATGATCAACATGCAGCAATATATTATTGCTCGTCTGGTGTTTTCTTTCATTTACTTTATTAATGAATTCATACATTTGGTTCTTCAAAATACTTCCAAAACGTAAATGAAGTCCAGTCCAGTCAACACCAGAGCAGGGGTGGACTGGCCATTTGGCGTACCTTGCCCGGTGGGCCGCGGGCCAGTGGGCCGCTGGGCCACCCAAAAAAAAAAAAAAAAAGTTTTTTTTTTTTTTTTTTTTTTTTTTAATCAAATATTTTTGCTCCCGTTTTATGATTATTACGGTCATTTCAGGGCCGTGTGGCCCAATTATTAGTTACGTTAATGTTTGGGCTGGGATGCTTTCCAGCAGGGGCCTCAGTGCGGCTGCAGAGTTCATGTGCAGGGCTGGGCTGAAACAGTGAAACGCCCCCCCCCCCCCCCGTTGACAAAACGGTCCGGGGGGTGGTGGGCCGGTCCGGACCAAAATGCCAGGGCTGAATTTTGGTCCCAGTCCGGCCCTGCACCAGAGGCAGCTCCACTGATCATGTTCAACCCAGATTTGGCACAAACAAGGGAATGAACTCTTTCTCATGCTATTCAACAAAAATGTGGAATGCCCTACCCAAAGGAGTAAAGGAGTGTAAAACCCTACTCACTTTCAAAACTGCCCTAAAGAATCACCTTCAGGAGGCTACAATTCCAAATTGGCCCCTGTCAAAGTCTTAACCTACCCCCCCCCCCTCCTCCTAAAACTGTCTATTGTACATATTTCTTGTTTTTCATACCAGTAACCTGTTAGCTGATTGTATGACGTTCTGCATAGTAGTGTATATTTGTATGTCTTCTTAATTGTCATCATGATTTGAGTGCACGGGGATCTCATTTTAAATAAGCCAAGTGCTTTTATGAGCGATCCAGTTTAGAGGACCTTGTATTGTGAATTGTACTTCCATGTACTTTTACAATGTCTTTCTAAAGTATTCAATCAATCAATCAATCAATCATGATTTGAGTGCACGGGGATCTCATTTTAAATTAGCCAAGTGCTTTTATAAGCGATCCAGTTTAGAGGACCTTGTATTGTGAATTGTACTTCCATGTACTGTTTCCATGTCTTTCTAAATAAAGCATTCAATCAATCAACCAACCAATCAATTCAACACAAAGCCACAGACACGCATTACCATAGTATAGTCGCCAGATGGCGTAAAATGTCAATCAAGGGACGCTCCTCAGTGTGGCAGATGGGTCAGGGTACTGTGATGCAAATATTAATGATACATATAACAGGGGAAATACAAGTAATAGTAGGCAGGCTCATGTTAACAATAGGATGCAAATGAAGAGGCTCGCCTTGCGTTGAGTTGACACAATCACAGGAGTGTTGAAGAAAAAATATTAATGTAGCTAAATTGATGGTTTTAGAGAATTGACGACTGGCGCCTCTCTTGCGCACAGTGACTGGTGGGCTGTGCGCCGTCACGCGTTGGAGGTGCCATGAGATGAAGAAAACTCAATTGCGGAGGAGAGGAGCACTATTTTAAGGACCGCGGATGGACAGACAAGAGGAATTGGATAAATGAATAGCTTCTTTTTGATTAAAATGGCCAAAAATACATCTCTTTATTTTCGTATTGTCGAGGGCAGGAGCCTCCCAGCCAAAGATGTGTAAGTCCATTTCTAACTGCTTCTCCACTGAATTCTTAGATCTCTTATAATTTACACCGTCGCCTAATATACAGTTTATCTGTATATAACCATCTAAGTAAATCGTTTGAAATGTTTAGACATTTGAAGGTTGGCTTTATGTTGTATCGCCGGTCAACCGGTATGTTGTTGTTGTAAGTCCGGTCAGACTGCTCAAACTTGCTATGCAAAAAATCCAAGCTTAATAAGTTCTGTCTCTCAACGACATTTGAATAAATGTGGCACATTATAGTAGCCTAATGTGTATGTAGGCTGATGCTGATTTTTATCTTCCCCTCCACAAGCTCTGGGACCAGTGATCCGTACTGCATTGTAAAAGTTGACAATGAAGTTGTGGCCAGGTGAGTTGCACTGCATGATCCTTTAAGTCAGGGGTTCTCAACGTTTTTCTGGCCAAGGACCCCCTAGCTGAGAGAAAGATGAAGCAGGGACCCCCACCACATATTGTATAAAATTGTGTTGCAGATTTTTCATAGATTTCATCATAGACTTGTTTGACAGCCCTATAATATTGGATTCATGTTAATGTGTATTTTCAGACATTTTTTTAAACGTTTTGTTTATTCGTTTTTGTTCTTTTACATACTCATAGGTAGTACAGACATTAACTGAAGCAAATAGGCAAATAAACAGAGTATCTCCAAACAGTGAAGAAAATAATTAACAGGATAGAGTAATATCAATAAGAAAAAGGAATTGAGTAAGATATAAACAACATCAAAACAAAACAACAACAGACAACAAAACAAATACACAATGTAAAATCTCCAAAAACATGTATGTATATAGAACACAGTCCATGGTCTATAAACGCTACATCGAGTTAAGCACAGGTCATTGAAAGCAATTGTACATGTCAGTGAGGTGATTAGCAGGTATGCACCAAGGGTTCATCATACATCAGATTGGTTACTTCCATATATGCAGGTTTACAGACTCATTCAGGTTCCGTTGGGGGATCAAGTGCAAGATTGTCAACATGCGATAGAAAAGGCTGCCATGCCTTATAGAATTTTGAGATAGAGCCACGCAATATTTTCAGACATTTAACAACTTAAACCATCAATACTTAGTAAACCTCACCTTTCACTCTGTACTTGGTCTGCTCTTTTCCCCATCTACACCAAACCTCTTTACTAAAATAACTGATCTATAAGTGCGAGGCGTTGTGAGCTTGTAGATCTGCTATTTTCGGTTAATGTTCGCCTTAGAATAGGTGCTAGGGTTCAAGTGGTAATGTGAAAAAAGCATCCTATCCTACCTAGCTCTGAGGACCCCCTAGAGGTCACAGACCCCCTGTTGAAGACCACTGCTTTAAGTGATATCATATTATAAATGCAGCCGCAGGCCTATAGCCTATAAGCTACTGGAAACACTGTATATGCAAATAGAATGTGTGTTCATGCCAATTATTTCTTGTTGTTTCTGATTCTACATATGATATCCCCCTGCTGTAGAATGTCAAGTCTCATCCTTTTCTCAAATGTGTCCACAGTCCACCTTATATTAGCAAACATAACAGTATGGTGTGAGTATAGTATAGTTTAGTGTGTAGTACAGTTTAGTGTTGAGTCAGTGAGCTGTGCCCCCATTGCCCTGAAAAGGTATAAGCTGGGGTTGAGTAGTAGAGGCAGGGTAACTGGAAGAGTGGGAACCTGAGAACTCTGGGCACCATTTTTTAAAAATATTTATTTTACGTTTTGTATTTTATTTTATAAATGGGGGGGCCAAATACAAATATATGATCATTATAATGATATTTAAGGCCTAACTTATTATTTAAGGCCTAACATATTTGCTACAAATGACAACAAAACCTGTGGAAGCCATTAGGTCATTTGGGGCAAGTTCAAGGGTAAATCTAGGTATGATAATGAAGTAACATACATCTTAAAATCGTATACTTTACATTATTTCTGACCATTTTCCAAAGCATAATTTTTTTCCCCCTACATTTTGGAAAAATAGCCAATATAATATTGAGGTGCCCAAAATGTTTAGGGGCCCACTCGACCTGTATCCGAGTAGAGAAGGCGCTATGTGTGATCAGGGTTGTGTTCACAGAGTGAGCCCCTCGAACCAAGAGAACCTGATATGGGACTGGCCTTTAAGATACCCGCAGGTAACCATGGAGAGGGTGCATAAATTATTGCGGGGAGCTCCCATTGTACAGACGGAGAATATTGGAGGGCAGGTCCTCTATGGGAGGAGTAGGTGTCATTTCAGAGCTGTTCGGTTTGAATACAGTTTTGTCACCTGAAGAAGTGAACACTCTGCCTGCTTAAATTATTCCATAATTGGGTTTCATGAATGTAACCTTAAAGCAATATAGCCTACTGGCTTTTGATTTAGCCATATATCAAATCAGAGCTTGATGTCTTTTTTAACCAAAGAGCTTAGTTAGTTAGATATTTAGTTTGTTAGTTAGTTAGTTAGTAAGCTCGTTAGTTAGTTAGTTAGTTAGTTGGTTGGTTAGTATGGTTTATTTGAATATGGACGGATACAAATGCACGTTAATAAATTGGAATAGACATCCACCAAATGTGATTACATGTTAGTTACACAGTATTTACACAGTTTTCCCTTCCAAAAATAGAATGGGTCTCGATATACATAATTCTGTACTTCAGAAAGCGATTATTAAGGTGACATTTCTTCCAAATATTGGGCATTAAATTATCACATTAAACACTTTGCCATAGTAGATTTCACCTTTTACCAATGAAGGATCTCATCTCTAAAGTAATCACCGAAACTGTCAACCAAATTCCTTATCAATAAATTATTATTTTGGAGTTTAACACGGTCGGTTCAGTGACTTCTGTTACAGGGCTGGTTGAGGGAAAATGGAGCACTGACCCATGTTGTTTATGTTGTAGTCTGTAATGGCGTTGTTGTTTAACCACATTAACCCTGGTGTCCCTATTGTGGGCATGTCATTATACTTAAAATAATAAAATCACAAGTTTTCAAACATTTTCCAAATTTTGTCCTACTGTATGTGGTGCATGTTTGTTGTTTCTAGTATTAGCATTTTTGATATTGTGCCAGAATTTAGCAGTGAGATTAAGACTATCACCATTATCAACCATGATTGTTAGGAATTTGTCTTGGAATGTTCAAGAAGAGACCACACACGCACGTCGCACGCGCGCGCACAGGCACGCACACATCGTAAACACTACAACCCATTTGTAAACACACACCTGAACCCACACTCACTCATCTACATACAGAGTACACTATTCCACAATCAGTCAAACACAAAACAACATGATAAATAAAGTTGGACCATTCTTTTACAGGACTGCTACAGTGTGGAAGAACCTGGATCCATTCTGGGGAGAAGAGTACACACTACACCTCCCAATGGGATTCCATTCTCTCTCTTTTTATGTCATGGACGAGGACACCATTGGGTAACATTTCCCCCCTACACTGTCTCAAAACCATGTCATATTAAACCATTTATATTTTCTTATGAAGGATTGATGGCAGCCTCATTAGTTATCCGTGTTTCGTGGTCATGAATTGTGGACTGAAATATTGGGCTAAAATCTGTACAGTCTGGATGTTTTGGAAATCCTCCCATGCTTTGGATAAACAAACCTCATCACGCAGATGGTTGTTCAAACTTGGTAATTAATGGCTATTACTTTGGCCTCTTCTCCTGAGCAACAGCAGTCTCTCTATAAATTCACCCTGCTAAACTGCAGTAGGAATAATATTAGGTTTGACTGACACTCTTATTATGACAAGTGTAAGTATAGTAAGCTTCTATTAGTCCTATACAATCATTGCAATTACCGATGCTCGCAATGTTTCTGTGATACTAAAAGATCTTTGATGGTCGGTTGAAGACCTTTCTGGAGTGCATGAAATGATAATCTTCTCTTTATCTTTGCTGCAGACATGATGATGTTATAGGAAAGATATCTCTGAGCAAAGAAGCCATTGGGTCTCAAGCTAAAGGTAAGAAAACACCAAACTGCCTGCATGGGTATACCAGTGTAATGGGGGTGGGGGTATGATGAGGGGTAAGAGGTTAAATAAAGATAGATTCTTTATGGCCATGTGAACGGTCTTACAGGTCATGGACATCTTGGGAATGTTAGTATAGTGTGTTCTCAGATGTTTGAGGCCATGGCTTGATTGATCTGATTGTGATTGATTTGATCAACCAACTAGAGACTGATGGAATGATGACCTATGGACTTTAGTCTTTCAAATTCCAATAACAGAGATTGATTTGATCAACCAAGTAGAGACACTGATGGAATGATGACCCATGGACTTTAGTCTTTCAATTTCCAATAACAGACTCTTCTCTTCTCTTCTCTTCTCTTCTCTTCTCTTCTCTTCTCTTCTCTTCTCTTCTCTTCTCTTCTCTTCTCTTCTCTTCTCTTCTCTTCTCTTCTCTTCTCTTCTCTTCTCTTCTCTTCTCTTCTCTTCTCTTCTCTTCTCTTCTCTTCTCTTCTCTTCTCTTCTCTGTCTTGCGAATTCAAACAGCAATAGAATGAAAATGTCACACACATTGTTACATTTGCTACCCTGATCGTTTCTCTGTTTCTTATCTGAAAAAACTGGGGTGATTCCCAGCACACAGTACAGATGTCCTTTTGTGCAGAAGCTCACAGTCCCTGTAGAATAAGCAGGGAACAGCTTTTAAATGGCCTCGAACTGCTTCACATTTGGTTATTTTACTTGAGGTTTTAAATTGAATAAATTAGTCACAATATAGACCACTACAGCAGCACATTTGCAGGGAAATTGTCAAACTACAGCAATTATTTTACTCTTCTGTCTTAACACGCGCTATTGTAAAACAGTATGTTTTCACGTTCCATTGCAATGCCATTTCATGGACACTTTAATCCAAAGTACCTTACACGATCATTAGTGCCCATATTTTTAGCACTGGTTGCACAAGTGGGAATCAAATTCCTAATGCTATGTGTTAGTGCCATACTTAACTGTTGAACTATGCAGAACCATTTCGAGGCATTTTATAATAGTGTGTTAGCCTACTTATTTGACTATACTTACTGTTGCAGATTGTGTTTGTTGCATACTGATCGGCCCTTGATTGGCACCAACTCACATGGCCCTGATTTCTGTGATTCACTGCAACATGTTACTCTCGGGCATTTCAAATAAATAGTGCCCTTGTAATGTTACGTGTGCCATTTGGCTAGGACTACTGTTGTAATGACTGTCTCGGAGTTGACCCAAGCACAGAGATACCAGGAGATTGTAAGGTCGAAGGTATTCGTTTTATTCAGCAGAACACAGAAGGTCCAACTTAAAACCCACAGGAGTGACACAGGTCAGGCATTGTATTCAAGAGTACACCTGAAGTACACCTGAAGGCATTGTATTAATGAGTGATACAGCTGAAGGCATTGTACAGCCTGGTGGAGGCATTGCATTCAGATGAAGACATTGTATTCTGGAGTGATACAGGTATGCAGGAAGTAATTCCCAAAACTCAGTCTGAGAAAAAGCAGAGAACCAGAGGCCTAGTCCGGAATTGTTTTGAACACATGAACTAGAAATACTGTAAGTAAAGTCAAAGTACCTCAACATTGTTCTTAAGTACAGTACTTGAGTAAATTTACTTAGTTTACAGAGTTAGGCCTAGAACACTCATTCATACTGTAGAAATATGTACGTAGATACTGCATTGTTCATTGCTGTTCATTGGAGTGAGGTGTCAAACAGCCATCATATTGGCAGGTGCAAGCCGTACCTTCTAATGCATGTATGCACCATGTATTTCTATTGAAGCAGGCGGTCTCTCCACAATTAAATTAATCATAACTGAGTTGAGTTCTCAGCCGATGTTCAAGCGGTTATATCTTACGTAGATAGTAACAATAATGGTAATAAAACAGAAAAAGGTTTTTGTCACAGGTATTTATATACAACTCAGGCATATTTCTTGCAGTGAGTTGTGCTAGGTTTGTGCCAATCTGGGAACCCAGCGCCAAATGAAAAGGAAAAACAGCGCCCTCTGCTATTTTTGACTATCTCAGTTGGCTCTGGGAGGAAGAAAACGTAGCACCCGTGCGCAAGGAAACCGGGGTTTTGGTCTGCCTTCAGCGCATCACTTCCGGTGGTGCGACTATGTTTTCATTCCCACTAACAATATTTCTACACAGAACACTAACACCACTTCTCCCAGAGAACATGGACCGTTTTGGTTATAAGCCCACTTGTTTCTATGATGAAAGAGCAAGTTAAAATGTGAATATCTTTCCGTGGTTTTGTCTGCTCCGCGGACGCTATCGTTAAATCAGTTTTGCTTTGTTTCGAGTGGGGAAGGATCGACGGACACGTGAATCCCGCCCACTACATTTGATTGGGTAAAGCGCGGCCTGCTTCCTGATCTGAAGGCACGCCCACTTGTAGGCTACTGCGTACATGTTATGACGAACCTCCCCGACAGATTCAAACGCAGAGCAGAATCTGTTCTTGAGAGATTAGGTTTGTGCTGGCTAGCATGACGAGACAGCTGTGACAAAATATGAGCAAATGAAAAAGAGATGCACACATTAGATATGGCAATTTAACCAATGCAGGGCATTTGGTTTCAAAAGCAAATGAGTCAAGTATTTTTGTGCAAGTCCTGTTAAAATCCAAAACTAATTTAGCAACAGATTGTTGACACTAAACTGATATGTTGGAGGGAGCAGAAAGGCCTGATGGAAACGATGAGCAGATGAGAATTTGAATTAAAAGCATGAGAGGATGTCGGGGGCATGACAGGACAAGGGAGCAGAGTCTGAAATATCATAGGTTTATTTTCAGAGACAGGAAATTCTATTATTTCAACATTATTCAAAAAAACAAAACAAATGAAAGCACCAGATTGAGTGTTCCGTAGAGTGACTAAGACCAGTAACAGACTGAACAAGATTAAAAGATTCATATAGTTTGATAAAAAGTTGCTAAAACAGATGGAGGGACAGTAAACGTGGGCACATTATACTGTCAATTCCTATTAGAATTGAGTTTTCAAATTACCTTGCTCCATACACTTGAATATATCATCTATGTTCTATGTTCTTTGTATACAGGTTTCCTTTGTTTGCTCTCCTGAAAGTTCCACTTGACAGCCAAATAGCAAATATCATTAATGCTAATTCTGTCATCTTAATTTTTCCAGGAATAGATAACTGGTTAAACCTGACCAGGGTGGACCCTGATGAGGAGGTTCAAGGAGAGATCCACCTGTGCCTGGAGGTGGTGAAAGATGCCCAGCGGATCTGTCTGCGTTGTCAAGTCATTGAGGCCAGGTACTACGTGTTCTATCATGTCCAGTGCTATGTAGCCCAGACATTCCATTCCTTCACACAAAGCACTCTACTGACCCTGGTGACCCTACTGACAGTAAGGATTGAGTGTAAGGTTTCATATGATCTAAAGATCTAAGTGAAAGGGAAAAAAAGAGAAAAAAGCCCCCCCCCCCCTTATTTTGAGCCCACTGTAACACAGTAAAGCTGCATTGCTATAATAAAGACTCCTCCTGCCTGGTGAAGATAATAACTAATGAAGTATCAGAAATAGCGCCATGCTCAGGGGCGGATCCTGGGTCCATGGGCTCTTGGGCCTGAGACTGTCTCAGGGCCCCAATGTGAACCCCAACAAATCATATCAGGGGTGTGGCACAGTGTGAATTAACACAGGAATGACCGTGACAACATATCAATAGTCCAGGTGTGTAAGGTGTTTAGTATAGGCTACTGTTATTTTTCAACCTCAGCTAATGAGACACGACATCAGTAGAATGAGTTTGAGAACAAACACCATGAGACAAAACACATACAATGAATTATTGTTTTGTCATTTGGAATGGAAAATGTGTTTGTCTCATTAGTAACAACAATGCAGCAGTAGTGAACAAAGGGAACTTTAGAAGACATCTCATGACAAACCACAAATCATTTGACAAGACTTCTCCTGCCAAGAGAAAGAAAGAAGGAACTGAAATCTCAGCCATATACAGTATGTATATGTTTAGCATACATGAAACTGGACAAAGTGCTGTCATCAGTATTTTATTTGTCTCAAAAACTGCACAGAGATGGTGAAGAAAGGGATTCAGTCTTATTTATGTTTTATTATATATGTTTAATTCAGATGGAATACTGCCTTAAATTAAGCTTTGTTTCGTTTTGTACACTGACGTTTTGACCTTAAAAGTGAATAATTGCTTTCAATGGAGACAGCAATGTCATCACTATCTCTGTCCTCACAACGTGTCACAGGCTCCTCCTGCTGCCTCTGCTTTTTAGTGCTCTCAGTGCCCCATCTGTCGGTCCCAGGCCAGTCTCTGTGGCTCTCTGACGAGGTGCTAATTAGTGTGTCAAATAGGGCTTATGTCTGTTATTCATTCATTCTGTGATGAGTGTGACTTAAGGTTGAAATAATGAGGTCAAAACACATGGGAGGATTTGTCACCTTGCAGAACCTAATTAAATGTTGTGAACCGGTAATTTGAGAAGGGTCTTTTTGAGCGTCACTGCGATAACAAGTGATATAGTAAGTGTTGACGTTTTCTTTTATCACATCACAGAGATTTGGCTCCAAGAGACATCTCTGGAACCTCAGATCCATTTGCCAAAGTCATCTTCAACAACCACAGCGCTGAGACCTCGGTGAGCTCTATACCATAATGCATGCTTGTATGAGGTGTTCTAAATAGAACCAGAAGTGCAAGGTTTCCCTCTATAATAGCTGTCTGTTTTGTCAATATGATACCTTGTAGCTCTGAACAAAACAGAAGGGATGCAATTATTATGCAATTACACAACTATATTATTATCATTACTATTATTATTATAAATAACTTTGGTCTCACAAATACATTATATTTGTGAGACCAAAGCAAGCTGATTAAATCTTTTTTGACTTGCAATACCCTTTTCATCTAGATCATTAAGAAAACCCGGTTCCCTCACTGGGGAGAGACTCTGGAACTAGACCTGGAGCCAAGGGAGCTCAGTGAAGATGGGATGGTTACTGTAGAAGTCTGGGACTGGGACATGGTGGGCAAGAATGATTTCCTGGGAAAGGTAAAGATTTATGAATCTCTACAATCCACCTCTGCAGCTGCTGCCCGTACAGTATTAATATGGATAAAATCATCTGTGTTGTCCTTAACTGAGAGGTCATTTGTGAATATTAGTGAACATTTTCAACAGAGACATGCTGTGCTCCCATTGTGGTTATTGGTTTGGGGTGCTTGTTGTTTCCTCCCATAGGTGGAAATTCCTTTTGCTTGCCTGCACAAGACACCTCTGTTGCAAGGCTGGTTTCGTTTGCTACCCTTGGGAAACAATGACGATGATGCTGGGTAAGGATTATGGATTATGGTGTGCTTGTTTGGTGTGTGTGTGTGTGCGTGCGTGTGTCTGTGCGTGCGCCTGTGCGTGCGCCTGTGCGTGAGCGCGTGCGTGCGTGTGGGCGTGCTTGTAATTGATGGATAGCTACAATCAATAGATAGGAGAGAGAGAGAGAGATAGATGTGTTTTTTATGTAATGAAGGAAAGCTGTTTTTAGGGTCATAACAAGGTCTCTGTTGACATGTGTTCTTGGAGATAATTTTAGAAGTACGGAGGCTGAGATTACAGCAGCGACACACAGTGTCAATGTGAAGCTAACCTCAGATGTTCGTTACAGAATGACTCATAGCTTTATGGGGGCGTTTATTTAAGGGATGACAATGCCCGGGTAAGGCCTGAAATAGAATAGGAATAGAGACCACCACCCTACACTCTACACATTTACTAAGCCACCCACTGACTTGACATTTATGGTGCTTTTATTGCTGCTAATTATCAGACGATTATGAGTGTCTCACCTTACAATGATATACAAATCTTGTGAGGTATAGTTTCAAATCAGAAATCACCCTCATCTTTAAGGGAAACACACAGACTATTAAAGCTTCAATCTTGAACTTATTTGAATATCAGTATTCATTCAAATTAAAACATTATTCTAACTAATCTGTATGGTAGAATATGATAATTAAAGGTAGGGTAAGTGATATTTATTTTGTTATAATAAGTGTTAAATCGCTCTACATTCTGATAGCACTCATTGAGTGTTTGTTCAGTAACAGGGGTCTCCCTATCGCTCCAGCTCTTAAGTAAATAGAAACTGCATTTTCAGGTCGGGATATTGTATCCAATCAGGAGAGAGAACTCACACAGGATACAGATAAAACAAGTGAAATTGGAAGTGATGACACAAAGAAATGAACAGAAACATTTGGAACTGTGACACTTTAAAATTGAAGCTGATAAATGGGTACTCTCTCCTGATTAGCTGGAATTGGCAACCCACCAGAAAATGTATTTTCCATTTATTAAAGAGCCGGAGAGACGGGCAGACCCCAGTTACTGAACAAACACTCTATAGCAATGATTACTTATACCTTTTAACTAAAACACTTTAAAAATATATCACTTACCCTACCTTAATCACACACGAAGGTTTTCCTGGAGCTCATTTGATTGGACAAACATCCATTGCCAAAATCTAAATACAACAGACAATGGTTATTATTTAATGTTAATGTACCATGACGATATAGACTAGAGCATTTGTTGTGTGTGCGCGTGTGAGAGCTGTACATACTGTATGTGTTGTTGGGCATGCTGTAGATAGTTCTACAGTACCTTTTCAAGTGAGCAGATATAATGTTTTTCTTCTTCGGTCATAGTCATCGCAGAAATGTGATAATCTTTAAAAATCTTTATCTGGAAAATAATTTTGAGGTTCCATACCAGACATTTTAAAGGAGCTGAACATCAGTGTGGAATCACAGATGAAGGGACCGGACTCATAGATGCCTTTCTCTTCACAGGGGGAAACTGGGTGGGTTGCGTCTGAAGGTACGTCTGGTGGAGGACTGTATCCTGCCCTCCATGTACTATCAGCCTCTCATTGACCTGCTGGTTGAGTCTGTCATCTCCCCTGCGGAGGTTAGTATCACTACTCTCCTGACAGTAAATAGGTCAGTAAAATGTCCGTAGTATTTCCTTTTAATGTATACTGTAGCAGGGAAACTGACAGAAAAGCTACACCAAGGACGCACTGATAGGATTCAGTCCTTATCCAAACAGAGGCACGCGCAAGTACAGAGACATGGAGTTTAACCGTTACCCCATCACTAGCCAAATTATATGCTCATAAAATGTGCCAAGCTTCAAGGGGTGGCTGGTGTTCTGTCGGTGCCAGGCACCGTGATCAACAATTTAGACAATCCCCTAGAATGTTGTATAATGCAGGCAGTGCACCGAGCAGAGATTCTTCACTTTCCATAATCACAGTGAGATTTGAGCTCACAACCTTCTCCTCTCAGCATGCTGCTGAGGCATTTACCATAATAGCACTCATATAGAAATAGATAGTTTATCATGGTTGTGCCCTAATGTACCCCCCCCCCCCCCCACACACACACACACACACAGACACACACATACAGTACACACATGAAAACATTAGTACACACGGTACATGCGAAAAATAACTTGAAATTGCAAACTGAATAAAAACTGAATTTAGATGAAAAATGCCTATTCATTACCAGAGGACAGCAGCAAATTTAGAAACCAGAAAAGCTAAACAGTCTAGACCAGTGGTTTTCAACCTTTTTCATGCTAAGGACCCCTAAATTGATATACATTTGGCCGTGGACCCCCATCTGAAAATGTTTTGTGCAAGGAACCCCAGAAGCAAAGATTTTAGTTAAAAATGTTCGCTTTAAAAAATATATATTCAAAGATATGCACACATTTTCAAGATTTTTCAAAAATAGCAGATCTGCAAGCTCATAGCGTGGCACTTGTAGATCTGCTATTTTTTTATAGCCAAAGCTAAGTGGTTAAAATGATTGTGACGCTATGTTAACTCATTTCGCTGGGGACCCCCTGGTACCCCCCCAAGGACCACTGGTGGTCCCCGGACCACTGGTTGCGAACCACTGGTCTAGAACCAGTCAAGCAAACTCATACATTTGTATAATTAAATATGAATGATAATGATTAATAGATAAGACCTAAGAATTCGGACTGATTAATGTGTTATAAAGTGGAATTTAACATGTTCACCTTTTTTAGCATGATTTGCATGATATCCTAAATTCTCAAACTAGACTACACACCCAATTTTTTTTCAGAGATTCTCATGTGTTCATTTATGTACATTGAAAGTGTACTCTACTTATTTGTGAGCACTAGTGACTTCATTTGCAATTTTTGTTCCTTCCTCTTCACACTCTGAAGACTTTTGAGTTGAGCACACCAGTTCCCTTGTTTCTAGCTAAAAACAGACTTATGAGGAGGAAAACAAAATGACCTAGCCTAGCTTTGTATTGAAATAGAGCAGCGCGGAGAGCAACTGTGGTTAGGGCAGGAGATAAATAATTGAGAGTAATTATGTAGGCATAAAAAAGGGCTCCTATGAAGGCAATCAGGCAGGTGCCCTGGCACTGGTAGTTTATCTCTACGAAAGTACTGGTCTCTGCATAGATAATGTCACATGGCCAGTAGGGGTGTCACAATACCAAACCGAACCACAGTACCGTACCGAACGGCCCGTACCAAACCGAATGGCTTACTTCAACGTCCTCAATAGTGAACAGTGAAATATCTTCTTCAGTGTTTATTTTTGTAAAAACCCACTTTGAAGGGAATGTGCAATGGAAAAGTTGAGCTCTTTAAAAAAAAAAAATGTTTCTATTATTTTAGTTATTGGAGAACTTGGTTTGCAGCGGTATTTTATTCATATTATTTCACCATACCGTACAGAGCCTACTCTGATTACTGTGGAATTAATAATCTCGCTATCAACACTGCAAACACTGCACACACCGCAAAGTGTATAAGTTCACTTACTTGTACCTGCTACCTGTGCTCGATTGTCATCATCACTTCTCTTTTTTTGCCTAAAAACAGGGCTTACTGTTGTTGCTTATTTACAAGTATCAGTGCCGTTTTCCTATAGCATGAGGGCACAGTCACACATAGGTGTCTGAAGGGGAGTAGCCAGTGTATTCCAAGATGTCAAATGTGTCAATTACCAGCAGTGCCAATTTGCTGGTTTGTACAGTACTGGTTTGAGTTATGTTGGACTGGTTGGCTCACTGAAAGAAAAGTACAAGCGAAAAGCCAGCCAAGTGGGGTCAACCACACGCTTGTTTCCTATTGCTTTACGTCCGGTCAAGGTTCACCTCAAGGTTCAAGGTTCATAGGTACATAAGAGTAAAACTTATTTTTGTTTGACCTATGTTAAACTCCACGTGTTGAACGAGATGAATCAATGTGCCGCAATGGGAAGCTCCACCCCTTCGCTCCCAGAGAATGGAAGTGAACGGGATGAGGCTGTTTCTCTGTGTGACTGTGCCCTACTAGTTTTTTTCACTGTGCTTATATTATGGTCCGGTATGTTTCATGATTTCTGTAGCTTGCAACCATACGCTGGAATGGCAAGCTCCACTCCTGGTGCCTTATCATAGGCATCTATGATGCACCCATCTATGATGCGTATGATGTAGTGGATTCCTTGTTGTAGTCATTCAGTCTATTTATTTTATTGATACACAGTACCTTGGACCCTGATTGTTGTTACAAGTACGGTCGCTAGTCTGAGGTACATGTATTGCTGGATTCTCTCTGGAGTCCATAACCTTCTTCAAGTGTGCTCTCTATTCCAGATTGAGATCTGAAGATATACAATGTACAGTTAGAGTCTATAATGTCTATGTCTGTCCCAGGGTACTATGTAAAAGAAAGGTACGTCCCCCTTGTCAGCATTCTATTGTGTTAAGTGAATGTTGCTATAGTATTCCAATCCTCCCTGCAGGTAGACGATAGCAGCCCACTGACTATGTTGGAAGAGGTGACGACTGTTGAGAGCCGCCAGGATGTGGCCATGACCCTGGTGAAGATCTACCTGGGCCAGGGCCTAGTAGTGCCATTTCTGGATTACCTCAACACCCGGGAGGTCAACCACACTAGTAAGACTCACTAATGGGTTGTTTAAAGGTTCGATGACATTCATTTTCACTTTTTTATTTTCAATGTTTTATTTGGGGTTTTATGACCTCAATTACACCCAAAAAACCTGAACTTAAAACATTCAGTGGATTTTCTGTGGTCTGGGGTTTTCTGAATAATTAGGCTGAAAAGTAATCTGAGCTTGGCCCTTCGACAGTGAGGTCACAGTCGATTAATCCCGCCCACTCTCCTCCTCGCCCCTCCCCTCCCCTATCCTTTCCTTTGGGGGGGGGCGGAGCAGAGGCGATGATTGACAGGCAAAATCCCTCACCAGCGACACCCGCAGGCAAAGATTTCTTTTTTCATTGCAGTTGAAAAGGCTTTAGAAATGTGAGAGAAAAACACCTGCCATGGATCACTGGAATGGAATTTTCACTTAAAACTTTTTGTACACTTTTGAAGGACCAGGACAAAGACTTTGAATGTGGTGTAAAAGTGAATGTCATTAAACCTTTAAACTGTTGCCAATTTGACCAACGGTAGCCTAATAGCTTTTTGATATAATGTGAAAGCTTTTCAAGTGGGATGTTAGGACATTTTCATGGGAAAGCTCAGAATTGAAAAGTGTGGAGATCGAGTTTATTGTCAATTTCAATGAAAAAGGCTTTGTGACTCAATACCTCACTGACAAACTGTCTAAAAACAGCTGTGGTTACACAATACACATTATGCGTAACATCTATGTTCATATGAGTCAGTGTTAATGAGTGGGAGGACCCCACTCTCCTATTGTTCCTCCACAATCATGAGACTGCTATATATATATATGCTGGTATTTCAGAGTTCAGCATCACAGCCATGTAGGCAGTCCTATATTTACCAGACCAAGGCCAATTATTCAGTGTGGTATTAAGTTTGTTGCCTCCGCACCACCGTTCCGTGGTCTTAGGGGTTTGCTGGTGTACTTTGAGATAAGAAGTATCGCGCCTAAGTTTCCATAGCAACTCCATATGCTCCAAACAGGTGCTGGATGATCATGAGATCAGAATAGATGCTGGTAACAAGCAGTCATTAATCTGGGGCACAGAGGCATGGTGAAAACCAATAAAAGAAACCAATAAAAGAAACATTATGGGCAGATTGGGCACTGCTGCACTTGCAGGCCCGTATCCATAAAACTGACACTGCTCTGACATGAAAGCACAACTTTTCCCATATGTTAAACCACATCCAAAACAGTTTGCATGGCAACTACATTCTATCTCCATGGTTACATCAGTTGCTATATCCCATCAGATAAGATAAGACCTTTATTGATCATGCGAGGCAAATTCATACGCCAAAGACAGCACAGCAGTTAAGATTCAGGTTACAGGGTAAGAAAAAAACATTACCGTAGATACAGCATGATAGAAAGAAATCACAATTCAGTGCAACACCATCAATAATTGTCAATAGTCTTTACAATATCCAACATACAATATACAAAATAAAAACACTGTACACCCTCATGAGTGCTTTCATAGTGCAAGACAAAGGAAAAATACGAGAGAACCCACAGATGAATGTCTATATTAGTGTCCATACTGTACTGTTGTTTTCCGATAAATTTGTCTATTGAGCGAGCCAAGCAACCATCATGTGCCTTAATATACATCTTAGACATACATCTGTCTAAGTATATTGGTCGTCCCCACGGGGAAGATTCATCTACAGTATCATTACCCCTCCTGCTAAACCTTCCCACAATCTGAGTGGGTCGTCCATGATAGCGTCCAGCTTCCTCGCTATGCGCACCTTCATCTCCTCCTCCACCCCGTCCAGGGAAGCCCCAGCGAGGTAGGCAGCCTAACTGACCAGCCTGTTCAGGTTGCTTGTAACCTGAACATTAATGTAACCAGCATTACATTAATTCCAGCATTAATGTAACCCCCCAGCATGCAATCGCAAAGAAGCGAGAGCTAACCATTACGGACTGATAGAACGAACATCTGCAGCATCCACACACACACACACACACACACACACACACACACACACACACACACACACACACACACACACACACACACACACCGAAAGGACATCAGCCTCCTCAGAAAGAACAATCTACTCTGGCCCTCGCTGTAGAGGGCATCAGAGGTATCAGTCCAGTCCAGTTGTTTGTTCAGGTGTACTCCCAGGAGCTTGTAGCTATCCACGATCTCAACAACCTCCCCATGAATGACACTAGAGACCAGAGAACCATGGTTATATCAGTTGTATCTGTAACGGTTTAGTTAAGTTGGCAGCAAAGCATAGGTCAGTGAAGGTTTCGCTTGTTTCAGACTCTCTAAAGCAGCTAATTATTGATAAATAAATACATTGCCAACTAAACAAAATAAATGTAATGTATACATGAGACAATTGGCTAACAAAATGAGCTCATTGAAACAAGAGGTTTTGTATATAAACAGGCCTTATTGGCTATTTAACACAATGCTCTTTAACTCTCCTCTAACAGCTGATCCAAACACCTTGTTTCGCTCCAACTCCCTTGCCTCCAAAGCCATGGAACAGTTCATGAAGGTGGGTTGCTGTGTCAAGCATTCAATGTCATCATGTTACTGCGCATTGTTGGTTGATTCGTGTCTCATCATTTTATATCCTCTATGTGTCCTCGGTCAAGGGTAGAGAATGTTGTTTCCATCATGTTTTTGTGCTCATGTTGACACTTGCGTACAACATGTATGCCTTTGCTCTGATTGTTTTGTTCTTGCTCTGCGTGATTTGATTTGATTTGATGTAATCAGTTAGAAATGACTCGATTAGAACTTTATAATCAGTAATGTGATCCGTTGGAATAGTAAACATTTGTAATGAATTTAATTGCACTCAATTACCTTTGGATTACCCCCCTTTTATAGCCTGAAAATCGTAATATTCAACAAATTATGAAAGCGTTTTTACTTGATCTCTGCCTGGTGGAGATTTGCATTCACCCCTGTCTGTCTGTGTGTCTGTTTTTCCACAGTTAATCTTGCAAATGACTAGATATTTGTTGTGCAGTTCAAATCAGTCAATGACAACTATGTCATTTTTGTGAATTTATAATCGCAGAGCAATCGTCCCTTCAAGCTATGGATCGGAATTAGCCAATCGGGTGCCTGTCCGTCCAGCTTATGGGATCAATACTAACTAGCTAATTACAATGCTCCCGTCCCACTGGCTTATGGGATAAGCCAGTACTAGCCACTAGGTCACTGTATATGTTTGGTACAGTACTTTCATGTATTTCACTACTATTTCACTGTATTTTAATGTGAAAAATATATGACATGTAATCCATTGGGCCTGTACTCACAGTCACTTTGCATGTGGAATTTCAGTGTGACAGTGAAGAGATGGAACTGTACTAGTCTTAAACATGTTGTGTCACTGTTTCACTGTCAGGCTGTCGGCATGCTTTACCTGCATGAGGTTCTGAAGCCCATCATCAACCGCATCTTTGACGAGAGGAAGTACATTGAGCTGGATCCATGTAAGATCGAAATGAACCGCTCCAGGTAAAGAAACGATCTAAAGATAGCTCTGCTGGACCACAGGCAGTCCCAGTTATTTTCTGAGCTGCGACCATTTTCGCCAATGTCTTATCTTGTACCAACAAATAACAAAAGTGGAATTCTTTCTCACAAATTAATAGAGTTGTACATTTGGCATAGAACATGGTACAAATGATGGAAAGGAAAGGTTCTGCCTTCAGAGGAAGACATCAATGTGAAGAAATGAAAAGAAAAAAAGAAGAGAATGTGAAAATGAGGGGAAGGCGGTTGCCAGGCAACTAGAGTGAGCCCCCTGAGATGCCTATCTCTGACACACAGGGATATCCAGGATCTAACATGTACTATTTCTACAGTATCTGACTGACAATATGTGATCTGTCTCCATCCACACTCCTCACATTTTCACTCGCCACTCACCTTTGTTTTTCCCTCCTCATGGTTTTTAAATGAATATTTTTTCAGCTATTGTTTGAAATACCATTTTGTTGTGTGTATAGGCATTATCGCCTTTTTTTTTTAGCTGACCGTGACACGCCATGATCATAATAATCATGGCAGGTCCCGCACTTTTCAGCTGTTGCTTCATTGCTGGGAAAATCATGATTAAGGCATGTCATTTTATACATTTAATAGGTTGTCTGTGTTTTTCTAGTAGAAAAATCGATTATTTGATCAATATTCATTGATCAATATTCTGCAAATCTTGATAGTTTTAAAGTTAAAGATTTTTGTCAGTGAATTTTGCATTCACTGCCAAAATAATGACTAGTATTAGCATTCAGAAATCTCAAAGCGATAGTAAAATGGAATCCATTATGAAAATTAACAACATAAATTGACACCTCGTAATACTTATTTTAGCATCATATAACATACAGTACAGTAGTACAATGAATATGAAAAGTAATTACTCTTGTGCATGTAGTTACTATGCTATACTACTATTTAGAGTTTGGATACAGGCCCTATAATTCAATGTGGACTCTGTTGACGTCAGAATTCTCAGAATTCACAGTAGAGTTCCAGAAACAGTGAAACAGCGTTTCTGTCTCCGTGTCTGTTTCTGTGAAGGCGGATATCATTTAAAGGCGCTGTGTCTGAGGCCGAGGTGCGGGAGAGCAGCGTGGAAATGCTGCAGGGCTATCTGTCCAGCATCATCGAGTCCATCGTGGCCTCAGTGGTCCAGTGTCCTCCTGTCATGAGGGTGGCCTTCAAACAGCTGCACAAGCGGGTAGAGGAGCAATTCACCGAACCTGAGAATGAGGTCAGTACTTGGTGTGGAGAAAAGATGCTCTTACATTTCTGATCCAATAACGGTTTTGTATTTCTATTGATTCATCCTACACAGTAAGATTCTCAATGTTATTTTAACTCTCAGTGTTATAAATGGATGCATGTAATGCTGAGGATTTTACCGTGCACATACTATATACTCTTTAAGGTGTATTTATTCATATAGGCTTAGATTGAGTGCAACTAACTAATTGTCACGGGCAAAAGTCAAACCCAAACTACATAAAATGGATGAAACAAGTACTTATTTGTCTATATTTACCTATAATAGAGAAGTACTAGATATAGTGAAATCATAGCAGAATATTTTCTTTTTTTTCTCCATTCATTCACTTGTGTATCCTGCCCTTTCTTGTTTTAACAGGATGTGAAGTATCTGGCAATCAGTGGGTTCTTTTTCCTGCGTTTCTTTGCTCCTGCCATTCTCACACCAAAACTGTTTCACCTGAGGGACCAGCATGCAGACACACGCACCAGCAGGACATTACTGCTACTGGCCAAGGTACGATGCATACTAACACACATGCGTGCACGCACGCACGCACACTTGCATGTATGCATGCACACACGAAACAGTCCACTCCTTCAGTACAGCACAGTACTGATCTATATTTATCAAGCATCTCAAAATCACTCCTATAGGAATCTCTCTGATAGTTTGACTGGGACTAAAAATACTCTGGCTTCAGAGTAGGCCATAAGAGGTATTCATGAAGCTTCCTACAACCACATTAATTTTAGAAATGAATAAACAGCTTTACATGCCCCCAGAGATGCAAACAACGCTCTCCCTCAGTGAGCTCCACAGAGAGCCCTGTGTGAGTGGCATCTGCTGCCTGCCGCTGCCCCCTCCCCACTTTTTTTTCTGTAAATATATATATAATTGCTTTTAGTGTTGTTGCTGATATATATGTCAAGATGATGAATTGAGGGAGCGCAGTCGGTAGCACTGTCGCCTCACAGCTAGAAGGTCCCGGGTTTGATTCCCGCCGGGGATGCTGTGGTCGCTGGGGGAGTGTTCTCTCCTCCTCGTCATCAGTGCCCATACCCTAGGTGTGGTTGGCGAAAGGGCCTTTCTGTGTGGAGTTAGCATGTTCTCCCCTTGTCCCCTAGGGTAGGTAGTAGGTACCCTCACAAAAAACATGCAGTAATCCTGGTCTCTATACTGCCTCCCCCTGGTCAGCCGATGCGCTTGACGGAGGGGAAATGGAACTGGTGGGAATAACGTGTTCCTTCCACGCGCTACATCCTACCGGGGAAACTCCCCCCTGTCAGGTGATAAGAAGCGGCCTGCTCACTCCTCATGCTTTGAAGGAAGCATGAGCTCAGTTTCGGGGCTCTCCCCAGGCTGGCAGAGGGAGAGTAGCGCCCAGGATTACGAGCTTTGGCAAATGGCACTGGGTGAAAAAATGGGTTACAAAAATCGTGGGAGAAAAAGTAAAATAATGGTCATGAATTGATCACAATGGAACCCCCCCCCCCCCCCCCCCGCTTTTTGTGTTATCCTTTTTGCATCGTTTTTTTCTTTTTTAACTGTACTGCCGCTGTTGACAAAGTATTCAATCAATCAATCAATCCAGTCCTGCATGTGCACAGTGTAGGTGTATATGAGCTTCTCTGCATTTTATATAGAGGCCATCAACCTAGTCTCTATGTCATCAAAAAAAGTTCTGCAGCTGACGCAGTGATGTATTCAAGTCCATTATTCATTTGAACCAGTGGGATGAACACACAATACTTCTTACATTATCAGAACAGACTGCAGTGTCTCCATCCAAGTTGACTGCCAGTGATAATAAATACAGTACTGAGCCGTATATAGCCATTGCCATCTGCTTGTCTCTTCTCTTGCAGGTTCTCTATAGTTCCTGCACAAGAAGCTAGTGAATATTGGCGAGGCTACCAAATAAAAAACTAATTATTTGAAAGTGCAGTTTTAATATTAAATACCATTATATTAACATAGCAGTCCTATTTTAAATTTAGTTTAATCATTTAAACATTTTGGTAAGAAAAGTATTATTAGGTTATAGCTAATTAAAAGAACATTCCACCTTAGCACGTACCTCTAAAATATACCATACTCCGATCTACTTCTCAGCATAATCAGTAAATAAAGAATTGGCAGCTATGATGGTGTCGATGTCTTAAACATGAAATTTAAATGTAAAAATAAAAGGAAGGAAAGACCCCATTCCTTCCATAATTATGTACGTATACAGTATTGTTCCCTGCTGCTGTGTAGCATTGATGTGGTAGCTGTCCGTGGTACTGAAGTCCTGTTGCCATGGGTCCCCTACACACAGACAGGGAACAGTCTATTTTTACCTCTATCTGTGCTGTGACCAGACTGTGGTTCAAAGGCGAGCATCAGAGGAGCATATATGGAGGGACTTCCTTCTTGCCCTAAGCCAGGTGTGGGCTGGACAAAGCGGGGCTCACAGCATGCCTGCCCCCAGGGGGATGCTTTTTGATCTCAAACTTTGAGAGAGATAGCCAAGATTGAAGCAAACAGTCCATTGGCACTCAAATGTCGAGTTCTCACTCAATGCAAAATGATCATGATCAATGTCAGTTAGTAACAGCAAGGCTACTTCTTAACGAATGAACTTAAAGAAGATACTAGAGCACTCGATTCACTTCAATGCTTTAATAAGTGACCAGAGCCAGACAGCTATTGGGATGGAGTAGGGTATACAGTAACCTTTCACATGCATCTTCTTTGGGTTTCGTCATGAAGAAGTGGCCCAGAGAGAGCACTAACTTCCATTTGGGGAATGGCTGAAGCGCAGGAGACCCCGTCAACATTGTCAGTTACTATCAAGTTAGGGCCTCTGTCATGGAATTCTTGATCAATCACTTATTGATGAGGCAAGAGGAGTCGGAGACAATATTCAAGGTGGTGATGGATATGCTTTAATAATACAGTACAGTACATGATATTCGGTGGTACGGTAGTTCTGCCAACGAACACAGGGATCAGACCATAGTTATACTCTAGCTGCTGCAAGGACAAGCTGAAATATAACAAGACAGGCTGTACCAAAACAATAGCTATCAGGTCTAAGTGGGACATCTTGGCTCCTACAAGCTGCAAAACATCATATCATATATCATAAGGCACAAGATGAACAACACAAGGTACTTGGAGTGAAGGTTAAATAACCATAATAACAATATAATATGTTCTCCCACAATTCTTCCTCACCTCCAATATCTATTCCCACTGCAAATGGAGAGTTTGTTTGTCAAAGACATAAAGTGCTTTGTGAAAGCGGTTGTTCCTTTGTGGTTGGCAGGCGTTACAGAGTGTGGGGAACCTGGGCGTTCAGCTGGGTCATGGAAAGGAACAGTGGATGGCGCCCCTCCACCCCATCATCCTTTGCAGCGTAGCCAAAGTCAAAGACTTTCTGGACAAGCTCATCGACGTAGATCACAACAGTGGTAAGATACATGGTTGCGAAGGAAAAGGGAAAGGGAGTATTTTCCGAAACTGAGACTGAAAATTGCTTTTAGGGGAGCTGTTGGGGGTTAAGAGTCTTGCTCAGGGACACTTCAACATGAATACTGGGCAAACTGGGGGCCCAGGGGTCCTTGGGGGGGTTCCAGGGGGTCCCCAGCAAAATGTGTTAATCACAATCATTTTAACCACTTCAACCTTTTATACTTTGGCTATTCAAAAATAGCAGATATACAAGCTCATAGCGCAGCACCGAGTGCCGAGCTATGAGCTTGTAGATCTGCTATTTCTGAAAAAAGGTAAACATTTGTGCAAATCTTTTAATATATATATTTTTAAGCAAACATTTGTAACTCAAATCTTTGCTTCTGGGGGTCCCTGGAACAAAATATTTTGAGATGTGGGTCGCGGCCAAATACATATAATTTTGGGGGTCCTTGACATGAAAAAGTTTGAGAACCACTGCTCTACCCACTCAGCTACAGCCACCTCATACTGTACTGTACAGTGTACATCACTAAACTGAACGCTAACCGCAAAGTTCAGAGGTTGCTGCCATAGAGCTTAGCTGCGGCCTCGCTCACCACCTGTCAGCGTACAATAGCTGCCAGGTGTTAGCGTGATTACACTGTCACTCACTGCCATTAGTGGAATAAAATGGAACAATAGCCCAGTGGTGAAATATTAATAACCAAGTGGAGGCATGGTAAAAGGGTAACATGGGTACCAGGGCCGGACAGGGTGTCGGAGTGAGTAGTCGTCTGCATGTACGCACCAGAGCAGGTTGTACTGTGCCTTTCTTGCTGTCATGTGTCAGTGAGTCTATTGTTGTGAATCATCTCAGCTCTCTGAAATATCATGTTCCAGTCTCCTTGTGCCATCACACCCACGGTTCTCCCTGAAAGGCCAGTTTGACATTTAATGCTCTTCTGGTGGATTTGTTATGCAGGAGTGGATGTTTGTTGTTCTGGGTCTTCAAAGGTGTCCTTGATCCGATGAAGGCAGCATCAATCGTGAATGATAAAAGTAATGAAATCCATGCGTTGCAATTTGACATTGCAACAGTCAGTATGCTGTTTGTTTATTCTCACGTTAGCACTGTTACAGCTCCATCTTGTGTCTACATTGATAAACGTCATTGTATAAGATGATATATGTATTTCTACACCATTTTAAAAAGGTCACACTTACTATTAGATAATGATTGATAGCACAGCATTAAATCAAATTATAGCAGCTGTGAAAGGATAATTAACAGTTTTTATTAAAAATTGTCTCAACGCTGTGAGATGTGATGCATTGTTAGCTTGTAGATCTGCAATTTTCACTACTTTTGTGTATTTTTCATCTATGATGAAGTGCCCAGAATAGGAACGACAGAGTTAATGTGGTTAACATTCTCTGTATGAATGTCTGCTGCAGTGTCCGAGGTTCCTCAGAGAGCTGTGTTCCTGCCTTCAGTCACGGTGAAGGAGGGCTACCTCCATAAACACAAGGCAGAGGGCTCCCAGCTCCTATCCCGCTTTGCCTTTAAGAAGCGCTACTTCTGGCTGACCAGTGAGACTCTGTCCTACGCAAAGACCCCTGACTGGCAGGTAAGACCACTGATAAGACAAGCTGTTGAGAACTGTCTTTGTGATAGGGAATGCTAAACTAATCCCAGCCTCTGTGACAGTGAGTCACTTCACTCACACTGCTGGTATGTTTCTCCATACAACCCAATATTTAGGACTTAATTATTTTGGCCTAGTTTTAGTTGTTGCCATTAAAAAAAAAAGAATTTGTGCTGGTCAAATAGTGTCTTCCGGCATCCCTCTTAGGCATCCCGCTGTGGCTGGCAGATTACAAAGTTATTTCTTCGACTTAGTAAAAAATGCAAATTACTTGACTGTCTGTTATGTAAACCCAAGATGGACGAGGAAACAAAAGA
Source organism: Gymnoscopelus braueri (assembly GCF_963280865.1). Lineage (NCBI taxonomy): Eukaryota > Metazoa > Chordata > Actinopteri > Myctophiformes > Myctophidae > Gymnoscopelus > Gymnoscopelus braueri. The sequence continues at coordinate 40,854,253 of NC_137608.1, read as the reverse complement.
TGACTCATCCATTATTACTGAGTAATATGTCCTCTGATTATGTACTGGCTGGTGTGTGTGTGTGTGTGTGCGTGTGTTTGTGTGTGCGTGCATATGTGCGTGCATGTGGACTGTCATTAGGGGGGGGGCTCTTCAAATAGCTTTTGATCATCATCTTGCCATTTCAAGGAAACATTTCAATCATCCATAACACAGTCTAATTCATTTGTTTCAATGTATTTGTTTCCGTCCTTGTAAGAACATCATTAGGGTGGAAGATATTACCATGTGGTGTCCAACATTGTGATAATTAGAGCGAGAGAGATACAGTGTAAATGAGAGAGAGAGAGAGAGAGACAGACATACAGACAGAAAGAGAGAGGGGGGGGGGGGGGGGGGGTATGCTGGCCAAAGCTAGTCTGTCTGGTAAAAGCTTTCTCTCTTTGAGCCCATCCTTCCTTTGTGTGACTGGTATAAAGGCTAGCTTCATTGAAGGCTGTGGATATTCGTACTAACATTGCAAATCAGACTGCAGACAATATCCTGGTCTGATCCTCCAGACTCAGTGAGGCGGGGCCCCCTGTGGAAGTGGCTGATTTACACTTTAAAGTAGCCTTATTCTGCCATGCGGCTCCCAACCATGCCTCCTCTCCTTCTGTATCTGCATACTACAATTTGAACTCAGTTTAAATTTAATTTTGAGAGTGTACAAAATGTTACAAGTTACAAACCGATAAATTAACGGTTTCTGTTTGCTTTTGCAAAATCGTTGCAGGTTGTTGTAGCCGTTCCATTAATTTGCTCTGGGCACAGAGTAAACAAACATTGTCCAGCGTTTTTTTTTACGCTGGTGGACTTGGCTATGTCTGAGAATATATATGGCAGCATGGTTTTGGCTCAAACCTTCGTCTTTAAACCACCTAATGCACTCAAAATCTGCAGTGTTATTGGTCCGTGTTGTTTATAGTCTTCTTGACCCACTGATTTGTATTGCGGTGTGTGTGTGTGTGTGTGTGTGTGTGTGTGTGTGTGTGTGTGTGTGTCTTGAATGGTTGCAGGTGCGCTCCTCCATCCCTATTCAGTGCGTGTGCGCGGTGGAGAGGGTGGATGAGAACGCCTTTCAGCAACAGAATGTGATGCAGGTCGTCACCCAGGACAACGACGGACAGCTGCACACAATGTACTTCCAATGCAAGGTATCCTTCTACAGCATACGTATATACTGACACTGTGCCTGCCTGGCCCTCTGCCGTAGCCGAGTGGGTAAGGAGCCTGTCCCGGAATTGGAAGGTCGTTGGTTCGACCCTTGGCTCACCCAGTTTATGTGTTGAAGTATTCCTGAGCAAGACACTTAACCCCTAACAGCTCCCCACCGTGCGCTCATCTGAGCGGCCATCTGCTGGTTGAATGCAGAAAAGCTATTTCCCAGTGACCATTAAAATCATCCTTTGGCTTCATGTATTTATTTATTTTAATATATACAGTATACTATTTATTACATACTGTTTTGTCACAGAAATCTCACTTTTTCTTCACCTAGTACCTTGTTTTCCTGATAAAAGTTACAGACATATTCAAAATGGGATGGGATTCTTCATGGCCACGGTTTTTGTTTTGAATGTGGATATTTTTACACTTTTTAAAGTGCAATATTTATGCATTTTATTTGGCCCCCACGTAGAGTCCTGGAAGTATTTCCTTCAGGCGTGAATATATTCAAAAAACTATGCTCCATAATGTTACATTGATGACATCGATTTACAGACATCCCCCGCAAACAAATGAGAGACATTGTTGTGATTGATATTTGGAGTAGCAATATATTACATGAATACAGAGTATACATTTTTACTATGTGACTATTACTATTTATCATAATTTATCATAAATTGTTTTTTCAATCTGACTTCAATGACGGCTACAGATCTGGTCTAGACTAGAGAGTATATCATTTTTTATAGTGGCTGCAGTGACATGCTTGTCTTTGTAGAATGTGAATGAGCTGAACCAGTGGCTGTCAGCCATCAGGAAGGCCAGCATTGATAATGAACGGATGCTGCCCTCCTTCCACCCTGGGGCTCATCGCAGTGGCAAATGGACCTGCTGCCTGCAGGCAGACCGCACTGGTAAGGCTGGGGAATTGTTATACACAAGTATAACTCAACTGGACATTTGAGTTGACTGAACATTTGACACTAGACAGTTGCAATGATAAAGTCCAGCTCCAACAGCAAAAGCACATGTACTGTACTGTAGGCTTGTCGGCAAAAAGTTGGTAGAAGATGCCAGATTTAGTCGGATGCTCCCTGGAGGCCAAAGCTTTTATGAGATCCTGATATTTGTGCACTGTAACCTAGCCTTGACATCATCATTTGACCATTTATCTAATGTGGCTTGTGTTCAGCTGTGTTAGTTAATACTCCTACCTTTTTTTTTAGATGTGTTGTTTGTTGCAAAAAAAAAATACCCTGTATTGTAGCACTTTGAGATTTGTTTTAAATGTAAAGTGCAATATAAATCAAATGTATTATTAGTATTATTATACAATTTGCATTGTCTACTCTCGGTATAAATATACTCATTATTTATGGTAAAACTTTACAAATTGTATACAGTAAATGCATAACATTTACTGCACTGGGCCATTATTTGGTAATCTCTTGACTCTAATCTTCTGCTTGGCAACACAAAGTCAAAAATCATCTACACACACTTGGTGATGAGAGTGATTATAAATCTGATTGTAATTCTGATCGGTGTTCTGATCAGTGTTCAATTACACGTCTTTGCTCAGTTTCAGGGTGCAGTCGAACCCACTCTGCCGTGACCTTGGGAGACTGGAGTGACCCACTAGATCCAGATGTAGAGACTCAGACCATCTACAAACAGCTTATCCAGGGCAGAGACAAACTCAGGTTGGAGTGAGAGATAAGAGCTAGACTCCCCTACAAAGAATTTGTTGTAGAATTGAGTTATGAGTTGTTATTATTATTATTATTATCAACATTTGTGACAGACATTAAGGTTAGACGAGAACCAGCATAAAAATTATAGTCCCGCCAAATTATAGTCATTAACAGAAGTAGATAGTTTATAGCTGAGTAATATTTAAACATATAAGTATTGCTATGAATCCTCTTCATGACCTTAAAAATCGGTTACAACTCCTTTTTAGAGCAGTGTGGTAAACTATGATTCAGGATGCAGTTAGCTTACTTGACACTAGAGGTCTCTGTTGCAACACCGAGATGTTGCGCCATTCTGACGCTGATGTTTCCTGACACTACAGCGCTTCAAGTCGATATTAATCTAATCTTTTAACAGAAAAAATGATACATAACAATCCTGCCCTTACAAGTTTGAACGATTATTCAGGCTCCTTGTGATCTTAAAATGTACGTTCTTTACCGATAACTGTAGGAATAAATATCTGGAGATGCCAGATCCTGACATGGAGGAAGAGAAGAGAATCAATTCTGCCATACATCCAGGTGAGCCACCAGCTGCTGTCAGAGGATTAAAGGCAGAAATAGAAGGGAAAACATTTTGGGAATTCTAATAGCCCTCTGTCTGTCTGTCTGTCTGTCTGTCTGTCTGTCTGTCTGTCTGTCTGTCTGTCTGTCTGTCTAATACAGTATTATAAATCATACATTATCGTCATAAACTGTATACTATCTATATACATTATATACAGTACTATATACATTGTGTGTGTGTATATATATATACATATATATATATATATATATATATATATATATATATATATATATATATATATATATATATATATATATATATATATATACACAGTATGAACTGTATACACACTGATGTGATACGCCCATATATGGGCACATCAGTCGGATATATATACCTCTAGTTAAATATAAACCTGTATTTTAAGTGACCATTGATTGTTCTTATTCATAGTTCTAATTAAACCTTTCATGTGGACACACCTGTATTTTACTCTCTCCGCTGGATACTTCTTCCTGTCCCAGATGGAGCAGAGTCCACCGTCCAGCTGCTCAGACCCAGTCAGACTGTTGCTGCCCGCCTGTTGGGCGTAATCAAAGACCTAGAGAAAGCCCATGCCAGCTTCCAGTGCAGGGAGAGAGAGGACGCTATCTAAAGCTGTCTTATTCTGACGCCCTAGATCAGTTCTCAACCTTTTCAGGCCGTGACCCTCCAAAAGAATCATTTTTGAACTGGGGACCCCCCACCCTGACAAGCACTTGGAATTGTAGGAGTTGAGGCATTCCATTTTGTTTGACTCGGTTCCACAGATAAATATTGCAGATCTACAAGCTCACGCGAGGCGTTGTGAGCTTGTAGATCGGCTTATTTCAATATTCTTAGATTATTTGACAATTTGGCCAATTTGACTAGTTTTCTATTTTCTTTTTTGGAGGTACCGGTATATATATATTTTTTTGGAGGTACCGTTATTAAAAAGGTCTTAAAAGTCCTTAAACTGTCACTTCACTGTCATCTGGACCCCCCCAAAATCATTTGGGACCCCCCGACCCACAGGTTGAGAACCACTGCCCTAGATAATACCTGTCCTGGTAACAAGCAATTAGGATCCACGCATGTATCATAAGCCTAATTTATACTTTGGCACAAAAAATTTTTTAACAACTGATTTTCGGTGAGCAACACCATGGCACAACAATGTATAAATCAGGCTTAAGGAAGGAATGGTGTCTTTTAATGTAATTGAATAGAAGAGACTCACAGATTGCTAGTGATATGAAGACGGTAACCCCATCCAGTCCTTTGTGAAGGATGTGTGTCTGGAAAAATTGTGTATTCTTTGAGTGTACCACCATTTCCATCAGTGGAGACACTACTTGCTGTATGGTACTTTGGAGGTGAAAAAGGTATTGCTGAAGATTTTTGTTTGTTTGATCTGATCTGATTTTATTCATTTTTTTAAATGTAGATAACAAGCAAACATGCTGCATGTCCTGCATCCGCTTGTTGTGAAATGTGAAACAAAGAAAGAATTAAGCTTTTTATATTTTGAGATATTATACAGGATTTTATGCAATCAGTTTGTTGTAGTGCAATCTACAGTACCTGAATGTATGCCATTTTGATATTGCTTTTATTGACGTTTATTGATGTTTTGTATTGAAATAGTGGTCTATTAATTTATGTTGCCACTACAGCCACAATGTAGCAATGACGATAAGTGCATAGGTCATGTTACTGTCTGTAATATCCTGGGTGATACCTTCGTAAATGTTTTTAAAATAATGGACCACATGCCATGATATTATTTAGCCTGTAATGGAGGCTATATTTCATATTTAAACATTGTTTTAATTGTTGCCATGGGCTTTTTATATAAAGAGTTGTAAATGCTTTTGTTTGGTGCTATTGCCCGTGGGTTTCAACATGTAATTTTGGTTCTAAAGAAATATTTTACAGTACTGAAAATGTTGTTGCATCTGAGGAAATACTGTTTACTGTAGCCATTCTGACATTGCTATGGGTAATATTTACCTGCTAAGAATAACACCCCTACGTGTACAAGATTGACCAAGTTTATGACTGACAATACAGACCATGTACCAAACAGATGCTTTTTTTATAGTTTACATTTATGTTTACTGAGATACTAGTGCCATTAAAATGGCTTAGAAGTGTATTGTAAGTTGGAGATGCCAAACTGTTATTTTTTTTTTGTAGAATCTGGATTTTTCTTTTTAACAATCACCATATTAGGCACATTATTATTATTATTATTAGGACTTTTCTTCACATACAGTATTGTAAGGACACATACTGTACAAAAGAACATTTCACCACAGGGTCCATTCCAAGATAGATTGCCGCTACATAGTAAAATACTCAGCGTTAATGTATCCATTAAAATACTCTGAGAGTGTACAAATCTACCAAATGGACCCTTATATCTTTTTGGTTACATTTGCACTGTGTAGCTGACCGGGATAGGGGTTGTTATCTCCCATGAACACAATAATAATCTACAGTATTGATCTCATCTAACCAACACCACTTTACTTTTTTGTAGAGGTACTGTTGTCTTTACTGTAGAGGGTGTGCAATGAGGTATTAGTAACTATGGAACACGCATCCTTACTGCCTTATGTGTACGATTATATTGGAGAAGCCAGACATAATGACAATCAATATATCATAGCGGATGGGATATTGTATTAAGTGCGTTCCAAATTTCACTTTATTGCTTTGCCATCGACTTATTTTAGAACACATACTGTAGGGCTGTATTTCTCCACTTAAAACTGAAGCAAACATTGATCGGTTTGTGAACTTTTGATTGTCTGAACGAAGGCTGATATTATGAAAGAAAGAAATGCCTGTGCTTTATTTGGCGATACAAAATGATGGCTTGTTCAAAGTGGATTGTTACTGTGAACACTGTTATTCAGTAAATTCTTGTATCAGCTCAAATCTGTCTTGTGTTGACTTCTTCTGCTCTGTGCTGTACTACTTGTCAAGTGTCCTACCCGACACCATGGTCTCTAAAGCAGTGTTTCTCAAACAATGGGTCAGGACCCATTTTTTACTCAGACCCATTTTTATGGGTTGTGAGAAAATAAAATGCAACTCAGAAGATTAAAAAAAGAAAAGAAAAAAATATTTTCAAAGAAATTCAGAAATAAATGCATAGAAAACAAAAACACTCAAGAAATCGAAATAGATTGGCTATTTTCACTAAATAGGGATTAAGTGGTTAATTAAAAAAATATATACTAGAGGATCTAGAATAGAACCCTGGGCGATCTTGAGCAACTAAGAACATATAGGGTTTAAGTGGTTAAAAGTCTCTCAGTGGCCAATGTCTTTCACGTGGGTACCCTGGGAATGTCATTTGCCTACACAGCCCTGAACCACCATGACTACCATCACATGGAGCTCCTTTTCCTTTCAAAAGAAGGTTTTAATGTAAGCTCTGTGACCACAGGACCTTGTGGTCTCACAGGACTATAAATCGTGTTAAATCGTGCCAAATGAGAGGCACAAGAAACAGGGCTTGTGACGTCATGCATCCTCTTTCATATTAGATGCATATTTAAGTACATGAGAATGTGTTGGCAGCATCGCCCTCCTTCAAACCTTATTAAAATGCTAATGAGACCCACCTGCTGTGGGGCAGCAGAGCCTCCCTCGTTAAGACTGTCATTGTTGTTGCGGTGGACGATACGGAGAGGTGGGACGCTGCTTCTGGGGAGTTGTTGTTTTTTTAGAGGGGGTGTCAGAGCTGGGCTCAACCCTGTGACAGCACTCAGGCCCATTGGAACAGAGTGGGGGAAGGGCCCTGCTTTTAGTATGCACTGGAGCGCCTGAATGGAATCTAAACCACATCTCCTTAACACAGAACCAACATTCAGGAGCCAGTGACAGAAAATGACCATAAAGCAAATTTACTACCAGGCAGAACTGTTTTGTGCTGCACTCCCTCCACAGCCTGGGCAAAGCTCATTTATATCCATATAACGAGGTGCAGAGCACAGAGCTGCCTGGGGAGAAGGAAATGGTGGCATTAAGGGAAGGGAGGCTTCGTGCTGGAAAGGCGAAAAGGAACACCAAGGAGACAAAAAAGGTCAAACAAACTACCCCTTTTTTGAGGGCACATTTATTTTTCCACGAGAAACACACAAACATGCAACAAGGTCATCACAATTCAATAAAGACTGATAGATTAAGAAGCCCTTTATAGTTTAATGTCTCTCTATATCAGTTTGATACATCTCAATTCCTCTTTGTGAACCATTTGTTAAATAGCAATATGTAGACATTGCTAAAGAGAAATGGAAAGGTAAACTACAAAATTGTGACCTCACAACATCAATGCAAATGGGCACTTAAAAATGCAAAACATTCAAGATGTTTTAACATGAAAACCAAAAGAGCAAGGAGAGGCAGCAAAACGCTGTCGCATCCTCCTTCCCTTTAAATCAAACCCTATAAAGTGAGAGATCTTGTATAATTAAATGGAGTATGAGGCGATCCAAAGTGTTAACCCATTAAAACCGGGAACGCATTTAAACCATTATTTTATACTTTGGCTATTCAAAAATAGCAGATATACAAGCTCATAGCACGGCACTGAGTGCCGCGCTGTGAGCTTGTAAATCTGCTATTTTTGAAAAATCATTTGTGAAAATCTTTGAATATATATATTTTTAAAGCAAACATTTTTAACTCAAATCTTTGCTTCCGGGGGGTCCCTGGAACAAAATATTTTCAAATGGGGGTCGGCGGCCAAATACATATCATTTTGGAGGTCCTTGACATGAAAAAGTTTGAGAACCACTGATATGACAGCATGGGTTTTTCAGAAAACTGTTAGGATTTAGAAGACATTTTGTGGAATCGGAACCTCAGGCCTTAATGGGTTAATCAAAAGAGGAGACAGCATTTATTGTCTTTCAAACACAAAGGCTATGTTATAGACCTCCTCATATCTTGGTTAACATGCACCTCTAGGAGAACATTACTGTATCTTTAAAGGACATCGGAACCTAACATTGTGGTGCTGGAGGCATGATCAGCACTTGTATGCTCATGTGCACGCACGCGCACACACACACGCATACACACACGCATACACACACTCACACTCACACACGTGACACACGAACAGACAAGCATACATGTCTGCAAAATGTAATGTAAAGTGTATTGTTGTAGAAAGATAGGTGCGGTATGCATCGGAGACTATGAGAATACAACAGTAAAGTAAATCCTTTATATGGATGGAAGTACACCTTGTTATCAGTTGATTTTGTCCCACATTCCACTTCTAATGAAATTATGCTATGGAAAATAGTACGGAACATATCAGAATAAGCATAATATAACAATGTGGCATGTGAGAGTTTCCCCCAAAAAGACATCAAAAATATATATATATGTCTTCTAATATAAAGCCTTTGAACAGCCTTGGATCACTTCCCCTTTGTTTAGAAACTGAGAGGTAGGCGCCCCATGAAGAAAACACCCCCATTGTCATTTGACCCCCAAAAAAAGCACCCTTTCTTGCTACACATAAATTACATATTAGTTCTCTCACTCACATTAAATTGCATAAACACCATTCCTCTTCTTATAGAACCACCAAGCGAAGAGCACTCTGCTGTATACTTTGTCCCTGTACACACCTGAAAAGTCTAACGGGCCGGCACCATGGAGTACTCCATTCATCCCACTAGATCAAAACATGAGAAGTGAAGAAAAAGAAAAAAACATTTGCATTTGTAGTATTCTTCAAAGTATTCTTTGAAAATGGAAAATTCCCTGATAGACTGGAAGCATTCTTTCGAGCTCTCCCATATAAAGGGTGTCAAAAAGCTGTGAAGGAGAAAACTTGAAAAATGACCACTGTTGTCAAGACCTGGGCCAAATAGCAGTTGCAAAATACCTTCTTTTTTTTTAATGATTTGTTTTATGGTCCTTGGGTGCCAGATGGGTGGGGTTTGTTACAGAGGACAGTACAATGACTGCCAGCAAGTTTAGACAACTGGAAAGTAGACAGTATTTAATAAATAATAATAATAAATGTGTCCCCTTTAGTTGTTGGCCAAGTGCGTTTGCACATTCCTGGAATTTGTCCTCTACTACCCGTCCTAACTATTAGGAACAGTTTGCAACTATTGAACAGTGTTTGGGAAGCAGTCGTGGTTCGGTGTCTTGTTCAAGGACACTTTGGCTGTGTCCAAAGTCATTCTCTCATTCACTACTCCCTACTCCATACTTAAAAGTTTAGAGAGTTCTATGTAGAGGACTATACAGTGAACTCATCTGAAACCCCCCCCCCCCAAAACAAACATTTCAGACATTACTTGGGTCGACATTACCGATGTCATTGCTGTTGCGTGACAAATAAACGTCAGCATTTTTCTTTCAACTCAATGCTGAAAGCACCTACAAGCAACTATATGGTATACTGTTGTGTTTGTGATTTTAGTGACCATCGTTTGTACCCAACGCTTCACGATGCATTGTGGGATAAAACGTCCTTAGCGATCAATATCTGTTCTTTGTTGTTATATCGATGTCGATCATAAGATGAGTCCACTATACAGGGTATAATATTTCTTGCTATACAGTCGAACACCACTTCAAAATGACGTATAATCACCATATAATGCACAATATAATAAGTAGCCTTCGGCACTAAGCGAGCAGGAGCTGGGGATCAAACGGTGAACCTTCCAGTTCCCAAATGGCCGCCCTAACTCCTGAGCCACTGCCGCCCTGCTTGAATGTTAATTCGGTAGATTTGCCTATGATTGCCAACTGAGCTGATAATATTTGAATTGGTCCTCATGGTGACGCCCACCCATCTGATACTCCAGGCAGTTTAACCACTGAAACCCTATATATTTCATCGACCAGGGTCCCCAAGATGTCTGTACTTGGTCCCCTCCTTTTTTTCCCCTCCACACAAAATCTCTTAATCAAAATAGCCGATCCACAAGCTCACTAGACGTTGCAACGCGCCGTGAGCTTAAGTAGATCTGCGATTTCTGCTGAATATTTGCCCATTTTCATCAAATGTTTGTCTATTATGACAAGCCATGCTCAGAATAGGGACACTGGGGTTCAAGTGGTTATAGAAACACTTCACAAATGCTATTGACCCTGGTCTTCTGTTTTCAACTTCAGTTTGAACAGAGATCGTTGACTGCATCCCACTCTGTGGTTCTGAACAAATAAAAAAGATAAATGGCCTGTTTGAGAGGGAGGGCCATCTATTCATGCTGCTAAAGCTCCCCCAAACAATAATAAAGACACACTTACTGTACTTATTGGAACCCCTCAGGGGATCGACTACACAGATTCTACATTAAGGTAACGACAGCAGCATACGCTAAGACTACTGGTAATATAAGACGTCCATAACATGTCATACATATTTCAACAGTCCCTGACAATACTGACAAATTAGTATTTGCCAGATTTTCATGTATTCATGTTAATATGTGCCTGTGTTTAGATATGTGGGCAAGTTGATGTCATTATATTTTCTATATATAAGAGTATAAAAATAAATTAAACTTACACCATAGACTCAAATTGAGCTTGAATTTAAAGGTATATCACATCTGCAAATGTACATTGTATATATTTGTCAAAGCATTACAAGCCATTTTATAAACATCAACTTAATAAAGCAAAACTTCAGATGTTGCCAATACGACAGAAGACATTTTCCAAAAAATTAAAGGACTGATTAAAGAAAACTGCTTGACTCAAAGTGCTACGGAAGACTATGATTCAGTCCCAAATATTCAACACCCACCACAACCCACAACCGGGCACCTACGCTATAAATTTTCAATATCCTTTGGAATGCCAACATATCTGCTCATTAAAATTGATCATACACATTGATGAAGAATTATAGAGGCAAATAAATATCACAAGCCTCCCAGTGAGGAAACCTTACAAAGAAAAAATAATTTAGCTAACAGGCATATAATCTGAAGGGGTATGAGGGCTAAGGACGTTGAAACATTCACATCCATCTACATCGACATTCTGGAACACCATTCCCATGGTTTTTACCCAGAGCCCATCTGCTACTGAAGTTGATGGATAGACAGACAGATAAATGGACAGATATAAATCAAGCTCAGATCTGATAACCTTCAATGAGATCACAGAGAGAAGGAAGGATATCTGTCCAAAGCTGCACCAACAACCAGCACTGAAGGCCCAATGCAGCACGTTATGCAGAACAAGCCCACTAGAGGCTTGTAGATCACAGGCAAGCATGAGGGCAGCTGTGGCTAAGATGGATCTCCGAGGGGGACATGGTTGTTCTTTGAGAAGGGAGGATGTTGCTCTCTCTGACAAGCATGTTCAGCTTTTCTGTTCCAAGGACTTAAACTGGCGGCATATAAATGCCACAGAGCATGCGTATGCACACAGCTCAACCCCCAATGTATGGTGAGCGTGATAGATCATACCAACGCCTCAGCTTCTTTCAATGGGAGAATAATAAGGCAGACTTTAACAGAGGTCAGAGTCGTCAATGTGACAACAAAACAAATGAGTTTAACCTTGGAGGGCAGCAAATCCCCTTTCACTGCCTCAGCTCTTTTCAGTTCCACCAGTTTTTCAACAAGCATCAAACTGATTGGTAAGATGCTTGTTTAACCTTTTTCATGTTTCCTTTCAAAGGCAGACTACAAGGTTAGCCATAAAACATACGCTTGCCTCCAAACACTAATATTTAATCTCCTTCAGCTCTCTGCAAACCTAGCACATGCAGTACAGTAATACATCTTTGACTTGACAGAGTCATTGAACAATGGCATCAGGTATACTGGAACATGGCACAATGGCCAGTCAGTGATACAGACTTAAAGTCAAATTACTATCCACCCAACTCACACTGATTACTAATTCAAAATCCAAGCATCTTTCCATCAAATGGCACACTAATCAAGTCATTTAGAGAAAGATACAGGTAAACCAACAAGTATTCCAGTCAATTCTTGATTACTAAATTCCGAACATTTTCTACACACAAGCGAGCAACATTGTTGACTGACAATGCACTGCTCTGCTGTTTAATAGATAGACACTTCATTAAATATTACATATCTGAAAATATTCCAAGATACAATCCTCCTACAATTCTCAGGTTACGCTCTCAATTTCAATTCATTTTGCACTGGTGTGGACCAAATAAGTTGCACATGCCCCTTCCCCGTGACACGGGCACACTATTGTTTACCCCTAAAGCAGAGGAAAAGGTTCAGCATGCACTCTGAACAGGGTTTATGCAGAGACTATATGTACCCACAGGTAATGCCATCAACAACATCATTTCTCACCATGCTTTCATACTCCTCTACTCTACAAGAACATCTAGCAAGAACATCAATGCTCAAGGCATTGATGGAGAGAGACAGTGGTGGAGGTGGTGGTGGGGGGTCTTAGGTTTTTATGTAAATGCAAAGAAACAGCACTACTAAAACCAAATCATTAATTGAAAACCCATGTCTTTTGCTTTACATCCATTGCTGTTATTATTGCCCATATATCTGCAGGGTCTGTTGTTTTGGGTTTAAGCAGAGTCTAAGACCGTTCTCGGCTGCATGTGGGCCTGTCACGTTGCAGAGTGACCTCAGTAAGAGGCAGATGTTAGGGACAGTGGGTGGAGCTCCACAACTCCATACCATCTCAACAGGCCAGTCAGTTAGTCTGTCAGAACGTCAGTCAGTCCTTCAGGTTATCCTCACCCACTCCTTGGGCAGACAGCTCGGTTTGCACATTGTCCAGATACTTGGGGTCCGGGTAGCCGTGACCGGTCAGGTTGGAGCCGAACTCTGTCTTGTGGTGGATTTCGTTCCATACGACTGTGTCTATCTCGCCCGTGGTGCTGGATGTGCCAATGGTGAAGATGAGGCGGCGATCCCAGGCCATGATCAGAAGCTTCAGAACCTGAAGGCACACATGAACCAGTAATGATGACAAACTATTTTACGTGACACAAATGGGATTTTCTTCAGACTAAACAATAAAATAAATGTCCTATCAGATTTGGCCCACTTTCATTATGTGGTGGTCATATACATATCTGAGATGTAGCCATGTCTCTCTACATTAGAGGTCTTCACCGGTTCAAAATGACGGACCAAACCCTAATGGACCCGAAGATTTGTTCAGAGGTTTGGTTCCGAGATATTATGATAAACAGACCCATGACCCGTGGTACAGGTCTCGGCTATTATCTCTGGTTTTCGGTTCAGGTGGCCCTGTGAAGACCTCTACTCTACAGCAAAGTGAGTTGGGACATACAGTAAAGTGTATTAGAGATACTCTATGTGTTTGGGTGATGTGGTACACTGTAGCAAAACAACACAGCAAAATTAGTTTTAGTTTTCAGAATGCAGTGAGCAGCTGAACTCAGCTCAAATCGTTTTTACCTTAGGGGAGCGATTGGATTACAAGCTCATAAAGCTGAATGTTAATAAAGTGCAGGTAATCATTTCAGTTGACATTGACTTCTGTAGCGCTTCAGCAAAATCTCAAGGTGTGCCTGGAGTCACCCCCAGGCATACTACTGTAGTACACCTCACTTCATCACATACACTAAGAACTACTGATATAAATCATGCATAGAATATTGAATTCAAATTTAAATTAAATTATATATTATTTATTGTGTGCTGCACGGTAAAGATGGGTTATAGATGAGGTTTAAATCGAAACAAAGTACTTTATAGTTGCAATCTGGGATTTATTTTAATGAATAAACTGAATGGTCGTGGAGCCATCTTTTTAGGTCAGCCTTAAACCCTAATGGGGAAATTAAAGCTTTTAGGGATGTTGGTAGAGCATTCCACTGTGTTGTGGCTGGGTAGTAAAATGCATTTTGCGTCTTGAACTTGAGGGGGACAAGGTCAGAGGAACTCCCTCTGGTGGATGAGCATCCCCTACACTTGAGAAGTGGTTCGACAAGTACTTGGGAACTGCTCCTTTGAGTATCTTGAAAGCCAGACCTATTGAGAGCTGGGAAAATCGTTCTTCCAACTTGAGCCATCCTAGCCTAATTAGTGGTCTGAGGTTAGGTGAGACCTGGGGTGCAAGTTGAGAAGCAGTCTCACAAGCTTGTCTTCAGTGGCTTGGAGATGCTAGTGTACCATGAGGTGCAAGCATAGTGGAAATGACACTGGATGAGGGCTCAGAGCACTCCTGTTGATAAACTAGGAGATCCTGCCCAAAGATCTTGTTCTTTGAGTTTCGTGATAACTTTTGCCGGTGTCTAATTTGCTTCCTTATTGTAATACAGAGGGGTTACTCTTGCCAGCTTAAATTATTGTGGTACGTGACACTGACTGATGGATGCATTTGTTATATGGGCAACAATGGGAGCAATAAAGACGGCTGCGTCTCTGAGGACCTCTCAACCTACTGGCTGACAAGTAGCCCTACCCGAATCTCAAAATCCTAATATATCCCATGTCCAAGCGGGGATTCCGTCTTGAATGAGAGTTAGATATTTGGTTTCCCACACAGGAGACCCGGATTTGAATCCCAGGTGTTACATTTGCAATTACACTACCTCTCTCCGTCGGGAGAGGACAGGAAACGTATGCATTGTAGCTTTAAGTGTAAAAAAGGGCAAACTAACTGATCACTATATCACAAGTCCTACATGACTCTATTACAGCATACAGTACATTGCAGAAACTGGTGAAGGTTATAGGTGCTTTTCCTGAATAAATGTTAGCTCCATGAAACACCATTGCATCAAGCCTTTTACATTATGTGTCAAGAAGTTTATATGTCATCTGCTGGCTGAGCATCTAGGCTTACCTTTCTGCCTTTGTCGTTGTCAGGGAGGTAGCAGTGTCGAGGGAAGCCTCTAGCGCTGAACCTCTTGCCTGGGTTGGGGTGTTCAGTGGTCTATAAGAAACAGGAACAACAAAAACAGTCATAACTTTTTTTTACCCCCCTTTGTCAATTAGAACTTCATTATAGAGAAAATGCCAACAGCCGCCTCGAGACCAGCCTACGGTAAATTGATAATGAGTTTTTTTTCAAGTGGTGGTTTCTACTTTCCATCCAAGCTAGCATCGTTTGACAGATACTTTATATACCCAACAAACTTGCTTTCAAATCAGAAAATCTCAAACTTCTTTTTATTCTAATTTGTCTTTTTTACCGGTAACAGTTAACTCAATTTGGTGTAGAAGATACAGTAGATGTAGATGTAGTAGATAATCTACACACGAGCAGTGTTCACCTGCTGTACTGTCCTCTACAGTACTTCATACATCATGTCACACAGTACAGCTATAGAATGCTTATACTGTACTGTATATACAGTATTTAGAGTGGTGTGTATACTACTCTTTTTATCCCTCTATGTGTCTGGTATGTCAGTATGGTCTATGAAAAATATGTAAATATGTCTCTGCATCAGTTTCATCAAGACAAATCCTCCTACATTCATTAACTAATTACATTGAATTTTGAATCCGATTGTATTGTTTCGGTGCCGGAGATTATCTGTACACAGACGGACGTATGGACACATAGACGGACAGACATACGGACACGCCTTTGGCCTGGCGGAGACAACTAAATATAAAACAATAAAGGGAGAGAAGGGAGACCAGTTCAAATGTCCTAGGGTCCTGCTGTGCTGCACTGTTGAGTGGTCAGACTGCCACAGCCGTCTGTCCCTCTCCCCTGGGAGTCTAAACCAGCTCCTCTGGTATAAAAGGTCACTTTATTGACTTTATTAAATCTTAGCTCGGCATGTCAGGATGAAATATGCAGCTCTTTCTCTCATCTGCCCTCTTCCTGCCTCTTTGAGTGCACGGAGAGGAAGCTGTGATCTCTACTCTCTTCAAGGAGAATAATATTCTCCTTGAAGAGAGTAGAGATCACAGCTCACCATATTATGGTCATTGCCATGTGTTTTGCTAAATGTTTGTATGAATATATCAAAGCATTAATACTGATGAATGAATGAATTAATACGGTCACATTCATACTATACATTGATACTGTTTCACCAGAACACCTCACCTTGCTGTCCCTACAATTCACAGATAAAGGAAATAATCTATTTAGCAACTGCATGTGGCAGCGAGGGCATGGATTTACCAGAGGACAGGCACTAGGTTTAGGGAAAACTGTATGGTATATTTTTTTGGCTGGACCAGCAGGCCAGCTCTAGAGATATTTATCTCTTTGACAGACTGACTGACTGGCTGGCTGACTGAGTGATGAAGTTACAGCATTGGTTGGCCAATCGCAGATCTATCATCCTTCCAGACTTTTCTTTTTTAGATATGTTTTGGGGACGTTTCTTTTAGCCTTTATAGAGCACCGAAGTCCTGACGTCACTCGTTCATCCCCAGGTTTGCGGAAGTAATTTCTCTATGGAGAATAACATTGGGTCATCTTAGAATCGTCTCATATAAGAATTGTGGTCCAAAAATAAACACCGCGTGTCGGCGTTATTGTCAGGGAGGAGGTTCTGTATAGTTTATGATAGTCAGTCACTTATATTTGATACAGTCTGTTTCTGGCGAAAATGTAACTAATTTGGCGGAAGTAACATTAGCGTTTTCTCACCGTCAGTTGATGCTTCATATCCATAAGAGTCAACCCGCCGTGGTCATTTGTTTATTTTTGGAACAGTTCTTATTTGACGCGATATTAAATACGTCTATGGGATTCAGAACGGGGGTGGAAAACTGCGAACCAGGTAGACAAACAAAGGATGTGTAAATGACGTCAGACTTCGGCGGTCTATTGACAGTGACAATGGAGAGAGACAGGAAATGTGGAGAGTGGGGGTTGACAGAAAATTGCAAATGAATATTTGATATCCAGGCAGTCACATTATATACACTACCACTGACTAACCCTCTAACGGCCCAGAAATGTGCTAGGTTTCACCGCGCCTCGTTTATGGAGCCAAGGCATTACTGACCTGGATACCCGCAGGAATGTCATAGACAATACGGATGGTCTTGGACTCTGGGTAGCCAGGCAGGCAGTGGGGAATGACATGGTACTCCATCTTCCCAGGGGGCTGGGTGCCTGTTTTCTCCCCATAGATTGCTTTGCATGTTGGGCACTGAAGACTTCCATCCTGCCAAAAATACAAATAAAACATACGGTATACAGTATAATGTATTTATAATGTATCAGCTGGAAATGCCTCATTCACTTTTGTTGAGTGGCATGTTGCACCAAAGCGTAAATTAGGATTAAGATTTTATGTCTTGGATCCATTAACCAACTGAGATTTAATGGATCCTCATCTTTGATTTGCTTCAGCTGGTTTCCTGTTTGATGTTCTCAGAAGTTTCATCTGTTACTGTTCCGCAAACTCTTGATAATAATACTGCTATTAAAATTTTTATTATATGCATGGGTTTTGATGGCAGAGTTGCAAACTCAAAGTTCAATTTCCTGGCCGGGTCAAACTAAAGACTATAAAATTGGACCAAATGCCTCCCTGCTTGGCACTCAGCATCAAGGGTTGGATTGGAGGTAAGTCCCTGCGACACACTTGCGTCATGTCCAGGGGGTGTACTTGTAAATCATGGCTGGGGGATGTACTTGTACATCAAGCTGACTCACGCTACTGCCCTATGGGCCACATAGGGCAGTAAGGTGTACTACTACTTGTGCTACAGTAGCTATGAAAATGTTGTACATCCATATAGTTTGAGTGGATATCCTGCCTTGAAGTGACAATGAAAACTTTGGCTTTCCCTTGAAAGAGTAGGAGGGCTTTCTATGCAGATAGACATCTTTGATGCTGTTTGACAGGAACTGTTTTGCTGATAATTTCCCCAATGGTGTCGTCTTCCACATGGTAAAAATAGTTGGAGGCTTGCCACTCTGGAATCTCTTCCGTGTGGCCTCCTTGGTGAGATAGACAGTCCGCTCATTTTTTATCCTGTTTGACAGGAACTGTTTTGCTGAAACTTTTCCCTAATGGTGAGTCGTCTTCCACATGGTAAGTAGTTGGAGGCTTGCCACCCTGGAATCTCTTCCGTGTGGACAGTTAGCTCATCTTTGATCCTGTTTGACAGGAACTGTTTTGCTGAAACTTTTCCCTAATGGTGTGTCGTCTTCCACACGGCAAGTAGTTGGAGGCTTGCCAGTTGCCACCCTGGGATCTCTTCCGTGTGGCCTACTTCAGTAAAGATGGGAGATAGTGGTCATACACTACATTGATCTCCCTATACTCTTTCTTTAGACTTGCTGTCCAGTGTGGCTGTGAAGTGGTCAGCCTACTGGGCACATGATACATGATGGCTTTCCAGTTCCCTGTACCACTACCATTCCATCCATGAGAGTTACCTTCTTAGTTTACAGGGGATAACCATCACTGGTAGTATTTTGTGGTTACTGGTCAGCATCGCCAAAATCATCAGCAGTCCTCTCCTCTCCTAGTTGGGCAGTTTCTTGAGTATGGTCGTGAGCTGATCTTGTCTGTGCATAGCAGGTCACCACTCACTGTGAAGAGGGCACGCACGTGGGCACTGAACTTGTGCTGGCCAATGGCTTCTTTCATCGATTGATCTCTGGTTTCAGCTTATTTATTGAATCATTCATGCCAATTATGCTAATGACAAAGGGTTGCATGATTTAGTTATGGCAAGGTAATAATGTCTGGACATGTAAACATAGACTTAGAGTCTATGAGAGTCTGAGATCATCTCTCTAAGTTGGAAAAAGTGAAAAATGCAGTAATGTCCTGATTTGTATCGTATTTTTGCATAATTTATGCAAATTATGCTAATGAGGAGAGGTTGGACGATTGCACCATGGTAATATATTAATTTCTGGACATCACAAACATGGTCTTAGACTCTTGGATTGCCTTTGCTTCTAGCAAAATTATAGCGATTTCCAGTTTTTAGCCAATAATTAGCTAATTATGTAAATTACGCAAACTAAACACAACAGTAGAAAATGGAGATATCTTTATTTGACTTTCTAAGAACCCCAAGAATCAAAATATACCACTCAACAAAGATAAAGAAGTGACACAATTTGATGGATAGGCCCCCTGAAAAGTAGGCGTGGACGATTTTATGGCCAGGAGTCATTTTTTATAAGAAAGGCCCACCAGATGCACCTCCTGGCCAGAAGACGGCGCTATTGTCAATATAAACAAGCCAAGCAAATGGACTTTCAGATACATTACTGTGGACTTTTGCCAAGGTTATTTGGGTCCTTTAATTGTTTATATTGGTTATGTAAGGTTTTTATTGTTGATGCCTCAACTGACACCTTTACTTTGTTTTACTTGAAAGAATTGTATAGAGCGTCGCAGTTCCCGCCCACTTCCTGTTTTTTTTGGTGCCGGAAGAAAAAACTCAATGCATTTTTCCATTGACATTTCCAAAAATATTTATATCTATTAATTTAAGCCTCGAATCAAGCCATCATGACATGACATGAATCATGACCATAAATGTTTGATTCTGTGATATTTTTTTTGTTGAAAACGGCAAAACAAAGGGTATTTATTAAATATAGTATATCATATAATTAAATATAAAATAAAAAGAAATCACAGAAAAAAACGTTTTATGGTCATGATTCATGTCATCTCGTGATGGCTTGATTCGAGGCTTAAATTAATAGATATAAATATTTTTGGAAATGTCAATGGAAAAATTGAGTTTTTTCTTCCGGCACCAAAAAAAACAGGAAGTGGGCGGGAACTGCGACGCTCTATTTGAGTTCGTTTTTATTAGTCTGTTATGGTAAAAGCTTTTATTTTGAAACGGCTGAAACAGGAAAGATGTTGACCACTGCACTGTGTACTTTTAGGCATCTTTTCAAAGAAGCACGTCAGAATGAATGAATACAACAACAGAGGAGCATGTCCATGATCCAACTGAAAGGTTTATTTTGTTTAAGCACCTGGCTAAGGGCACAAGGTATAGTTTATTATTGCTGCATTGTGTTGTTTGCATTTCTTGTCACTTTCTGTCCCTTGTGGATTCAGTCACCAAGTTAATAGACTATTTTGAACGTCATTCTACTGATCTATTTTAGACCCATTGAGTCAATAAATAATTAATTAAATAAATAAATATGGGTTTAGATCAGTAATTCATAATAACAGTGCATGGACTAAAAGGTACATTTCATGTTTGCTAAAAGGAGATGCATTATACAAATAATAACTTACATTTCATTGTTGTTGGTTTAATAAGATAAAAGCTATTTTCTTTGTGATTAAGATAATTGATATTTAGCTATTTCATATGTTTTGCACGCTAAAGAGAGATAGTCATTTTGGTTTAAAAACAATTCATGCTGAGTAATTGTAACACAGGACATACTGTCAAATGTTTATTGATTGGTTTGTGTCATTTATATTTCTTATAGCTTTAGGCTATATTTCATTATGGTTTATGATAATGTGTTTGTTGTCACTAGTCATATTGGTAATGTTTGTACTGTTTTTCTGTGCTTTCCCACCTACAGTTCTTACGGTGGTTCTTGGAATAAACTTTCATAATCATCAGTTTGAGATCCATCCTTTATTAGCCGGGCTTGCTTACAGTAAGCATTTATTTTGCAGATTGGTAAAAAATGTGGCTAACTTTCCCTAACTATATAGTAGGAGTTATTTTTTTTAAATAATGGTTTGACATTAATTAACATCTAATAAGTTCTATAATTGTAAAAATCCTGCGATTACTGCCCTCTTTGCTTTTGCTTCATATGCAGTAACTTTTTTCAATTTATTCGTGTTATTAGAATGTAACCTGCATTATTTGTATCAAAAAAAAAGTTTGAGAACCAGTTTGTGTCAATTTTATATTTTGTAGAGTGCAGAGCATGATAGGAAGGCCTACAGGATAGTGGAGCAACTATCATAATATTATGACTCAAGTGAGGATGATGCTAGTGGCAGTGGTGAATCTGGTGATGAATGCCTGCCAGAAAAGGAAGGATTCAGCAATGCCAGTGACAGTGGAGCTGACACTGATGGATCTGTGTAATAATAATAATAATAATAATCATAATAATTACACCTATTTGAAATTCAGGTTTCAGCTTCACTCAGCTGATTGCTGCTCAAGTGGTCAGACTTGAGTGAAAACCAAACTGTGTGATGGGTGATGGCTGACTGAAGTAGTCACACCTGGCCTGAGTCAAACTAATTGGACTCAGAGTGCCTAACTCTTTGTCCAATTAGTTTGACTCAGGCCAGGTCTAGCAACTTCAATCAGCCATCCCCCATCCCACACAAACAATAATACAGCTCCACAGGGAGCTGTATTATTTCAATGAACACTTTCTCCAAAAATAACAGAAAATATTGGGAGTGACTCTCCAAACAGTGTGTTAAAAAGTGTTAAAAACAAAAACGAAGATGTTTTTTTCTTGTCTACAGACACATAAAAACACTTCCTGACTCAGGTTATCATAACTCAATATATATAATTAAATATAGGTGGATGATGATACGTTTGTAGTTACTAATGACTGGTATCCTGGCTCATAAGGTTACAGTTTACAGGAAATGCCGAGATTCAGACCTGATCAATCTTATAACATAACTCAGAGCCAGGCGTGGCCAGTGCCAACTACTCCCATCAAACTGCAAGTCATCACAAGTGTATCTTCTCATCTTGTAATGACACTATAACAATGTCTGGCTCAAAAGCTTGTATCTACCTTATTGCCATTGTTGTACATGGCGACCAGGCACAGCAGATGGTACATGTGACCACACTTGCCAAGTTTGCCCACCAGCTCTGGCTTGATGCCTTTGTGCTGCAGGACACCTTCATAGCCCGATGACATAACCAGCCTTTCCATGCAGATGGTACAGTCCTGGCAGAGACAAAGATATAATAACAAAGATATATTTTAGTTTCCATTTTATATGTTACGGTCCTCCTTACACACCAGGGCCATTTTTACGTAATTCTTTCCATGCGATTGATTAACCTGAAACTATATTTGGTACTGTACATTCACACAGAACGCAAATCTTACATGGTAATAAAGTGGCACAATTTTTATTCTGAACAAGGTGAAATACGATGTGAAATACGATTTTCATATCGTTTCTTTGTCACACCCCCAGTGTATGAAGATGCTTTAACATTTTAGAAACATTCCACAAGCAGTTGGATCCGTGGCAGCTCCTGAAAAATCTTTCAGGAAGGGGAGGATTTTGCGACGATGGCCAAAGAAATAAGACATTGTGACCCAAAGAAATAAATCACATACTGTATACACACATGTACTGTACCCATATACTGTGTGTGTGTGTGTGTGTGTGTGTGTGTGTGTGTGTGTGTGTGTGTGTGTGTGTGTGTGTGTGTGTGTGTGTGTGTGTGTGTGTGTGTGTGTGTGTGTGTGTGTGTGTGTGTGTGTGTGTGTGTGTATATATATATATATATATTCAGCTATTGAACTTGACATCGTCATATTGCATTTTATAATGAAATTTACCTACGTGCAGATGCTACAAATATGTGTCATGTATTGGTTAGTTGGAGATCATGTGACAAACAGGAAGGTACAAGGGACAGAGACCAGATTCTATAGGGACACATTGGGTGTAACGATTGTTATGGTTGAGTTGAGATCGGCCCTGGCCGTGTCGTCAATAATAAAGAATGTAAACTGAAGAAGCTTTGTGCCGTTCCTTGATTCAATTCAATTCAGTTTGCACTAACTAATTAAAGTATTAAAGTAATAAGTTAGGCACACAATAATATGGGTTATTTTTGTTTGTTTCATCTCCTGCAATTTCACTTGTTTTTATCCTGTATCCTGTGTGTGTTCTCTCTCCTGAAGATGTATTTTCTGTTTAATATAGAGCTGCTAGAGAGACCCAATAAAGGAAGAAGACAACTAAAGGTAGGCACTCTGTTCTTCTATGTGCTGCTACCGGTCACTGTCTGAACAGTGTTTCCACTGTTGGATTCAGGTGTTTGCTTTCTTTTGCTGTTGTATTGGGGCCCAAAGGCGGAGTGGCAAATCATTTTGGCTTCCAAATCTGACCCTAGCATCAAAAGCCCACACAATTGAAGAAGGCTTGATGAAATAAAGAGGAACTTGGCTAAAGGTATCACCGCTGTTTTTTTGTGTGTAGCTGCTATCTGTTATTGACTGTGCTATGTTGTACACTAATTTGATTCACTCTATTGATTGGGGCCCAAAGGTGGGTGGCAATGAATCATGTTCATTGACATTGTTTATGGATATGGAACTGAAGGCCCAATGTTAATATATATGTGTTGTGTTCTGGCTGCTGTTGAAGATTTTGAGTTGTGACAAGGTGGCTCTTCTGATCACATGATTGGCTGAGTGACATCACCTCTTGGTGTGTACTATATACTCCTCTTGGTCAGTATTCCAATCCCTTTCACAACACTTGAGGCTAATTTCCTCATTCACGGTCATTTTCTATTTGTTTTATGTAAAAAGGTTGTGGTTGCTGTTCAAGCAAGAGGTTTTTAGCTTAACATGACATGCACTGGACTCAAGGAAGCTTTCAGATCTGCTCAGATTTCTCTATTCCTATTAATGTTGTTTCACACATGTAGCTCAGTTGATGGGAAGTGTATCTGATACTGTAATTAGCACTGATCCTGGCACTGGCATATTGGACAATTATGTGGGGTGGGGATGGGTTGGGGTTATCTATATGCAACCATGAATGTTTTCATGCTAAAAGTGTAAATTGCTAATTATTAACTACTGTAGCTCAATGCCTCCATACCACTCGGTTGAAATTTCTCTTAGGTGTGCTTATAACAACCTGATGTATTTTCATCTTGGAGGGAGAGGCGGGGGGGGGGGCTTACAGTAGTTGTTGATAGTAAGACCTAGTTTGTTCTTTCAGCAAAGGTTTGAATGATGCTGATGTAGCATTAATTTATTGTTTGGGGATGGGTGGAGGTGGAGGCATGTGTGAGAGAGAGAAAGATAAAGAAAGTTTGACTGTGCATCTGACTTGACTTGAACTTAATCAGTCGGTACTGTAGCCGTGTGTGTGTGTGTGTGTGTGTGTGTGTGTGTGTGTGTGTGTGTGTGTGTGTGTGTGTGTGTGTGTGTGTGTGTGTGTGTGTGTGTGTGTGTGTGTGAGAGAGTGAATGCGTGTGTGTCTCTTCTTACCTCATCTGGGGCTACTTTAATTTTCTCGGTGTATCTCCTCACCACATCCTCTGGGTTTTTCCCTATAGTAATAAAACACAACATTAGATAGATGACCACAAAAGGGCCCAACACATGCACGTTGTCCACGCACACGCACGCGTACACTGAGGGTAACTTTTATGTGGGTAAGCTGCACTGACTGAATATTGAATATGAAGAAATAAGGCAGGAGGAAGCATTGAATGATGGTTGATTCATTGTCCTTTGAACACTGCTGAATAATGACTACATCACTATGTACAAGAAACACCATCAATTCCACTGTACGCTCATTGAACCACATCTAATAGCCATATAAATACCCATGCTATAACTGCAGCCCTACTTGATTCTGATGGTGTGTGTGTGTGTGTGTCTGTGGCTGTGGCTGTGTCCATGCTTACTAATTGTGTGGATATGTGTGTGTGTATAAGTGTGTTGCGTTTTGTTCTGTGGTAAATGTGTGTAGCCTACAGTATGTGTACTGTTAACACATTTTTGTTTGTTAATGAGTATTCATGCTAGCATTAGTCTCTCTCTCTCGCTCTCTCTGTCTATCATTACCATGTGAGAGCACGATGTTGGAGAGGTCACCTTCAAACTGACTGACACATAATAAGCTGTCCCCATGCGGTCCTGTAATCCCTGTGTGCACACACATCACACACGCACGCACACATACATACAAACACACTCCCCTAATAGCGCTATGGATGGGCGGGTGGTCTCTCCCCCCACACACACAGTGCTTTGTTTGTTTGTTTGTTTCAACTACAGAGACAATAAACGGAGGCATGCCATGCATAGTAGAGAGGACGTGGGGATAGCGCGAGACCAGAGAAAAGAAATGTGTGTGTAATGAAAATGTCAGTGTAATGAAGCAAAGGGGAAAGAGAGGGCATAGATGCATGTAAAGGTAGACTGAAGTAATAGAAAGAAAGGTACTGGATGAAGTGATAAAGAGAGAGGCACGCACGCACGCACGCACGCACGCACGCACGCACGCACGCACGCACGCACGCACGCACGCACGCACGCACGCACGCACGCACGCACGCACGCACGCACGCACGCACGCACGCACGCACGCACGCACGCACGCACGCACGCACGCACACACACACACCGTATTATGCATTTTCCACTGTTGCTCTTGATGACATCATTAGCTGGATCAAAGGCCTGGTGCCTTGCCAGCAGCACACACAACACAATAAGCCCAAATCTGTCCTCTCGCTTACAGTAAGCAGAACACCACATTTGTCATACTGTACTGTATGTGCTCTCTTTTTCTTCTTTCTTCTCTTTTTCTTCCTTTCTCTCCCATTTGTCATTCTCTATATTACATTTACAACCTATCTTTCTATCGCGCTCTCTCTCTCTCTGCCTCCACCATAATTCCTCTCTCTGCCAGGGCTGCACTCAGCTGTGCTGCTGCAGAGTGCACACACATTTGGCTGCTGCCTCCATTGATCAGTCCACACACAGTGTCATCACCCCCACAGCGCTTGCCTCATAAGTCAGCGTGTCTACAGTACAATATAGCGTCAAGCTCTCGGGGAGAAAGAGCACCCAGGGTTGACTGAATCGGAGGACAAGCTGTGGGCAGGCACAGTGGACAACAGCCTCGCTGATCGATTAGGACAATGAGTCCCCTGGGAGCCACATACAGCAGTGGTTTCCAAGGCATCCATATTTAAGCCCGGAGAGACACACATCTTCAGCCACAAAATCCGTCCATCACACCAGCTTCACCATTTAATTACGCTTCCTAGTGAAACACCTCTGTCGATGTCCACTGAAGAATGTGAAATCCATGAATGTGTTGAAGGAACACATATACCCATGATTCAATGTTAGTGGTTGTTATATATTTTACGGTATCTTCTTGTTGGGTACAGTCAGTGTGGTGCTTTTTGGGTCAGGGTTAGGTTCAGCTTGAACACGTTTATGGACCTTATACACAAACAAGCACACCAACAAGCACACCATGGAGGCCTCCATCTATTGATTAGTTCCTCTGGCCACTGAGTAGACTGATTGACTCTCCTCTTTTTCTTCTTTTCTCTGCCCCCCCCCCCTTTGACTGACTGGCTGACTGACTTTCTTTCTTTCAAACTAGTGAAGTTCAGCTGGGGCATTTTAAACAACAGTCAATCAGTTTGCTACACCTGACACCTCCCCTTCCCCTCTTCTTCAAAACTTTTGGCCTGGATTTGGCTCCATACTTCTCTCCTCCATTCCCACACCGCAACCCAGCAACCCATACTGTACCTCTCCGGAGGTGCTTCTTCTTGGTTTTGCGGCGGCTGCCATTGACGCCTGGTACTGGCTTCATGTCACTCTTGTTGATGGGAGGCGGGTGCAGGATGGGCTTAGGGGCGCGGGTCAGACACACTGGCAAACCTGCTGCACACATCAAGATGCCTGTCATACCTTACACATACATTCATACACACACACGCATGGCACGCACGCACGCATGCACACACACACACACACACACACACACACACACACACACACACACACACACACACACACACACACACACACACACACACACACACACACACACACACACACACACACACAGCAATTGTTATAGAACAGTAACAAAAATAACAACTGGGTTCAATATGATGATAATGATATTTCACTAGAGCTCTATTAGTGCTCTACTTTTCAAACAACAACAACTAATATGCTTAGCTGCTGTACACACACACACAAAACACACAAAACACACACACACACACACACACACACACACACACACACACACAGTCACACAGACACACAGACACACAGACACACACACACACACACACACACACACACACACACACACACACACACACACACACACACACACACAGTCACACACACACACACACATATATATATTTGTATATATATATATATATATATATATATATATATATATATATATATATATATATTTGTATATATGTATATATTTGTACGTGTTTGCTGACCTGCTAGCGCTGGGTGAACTGGTCCAGACCCTGTGAGGTTCTTCACAGGGAGGGCTGGAACCCTGTCAGGAGAAAGAGGAAATTCAATATAAATATTTAGAATATCGATGGCCAAAATGCAAAACCTCCTATGTGCAAATTTCATGATTTTCGGATTTCACTGTGGATGAAGACTATAGGCTATGCTGCACATGCTCAGTCTGTCTGCAAGATAGTCCCGCCCCTCATTTTGTCAGAAAAAGTCATTTGACTAAAACCTCCTATCTTGTTCAGTGCCAATTAGTGCTAAAATGTTGAAGCGCAAAACCTCTTATCTGCACCAGAACTAGTTGAGCAGCAGATAGAGCTGAAACTTGGGAATTCTATGTTATGTAGACCGTCTAAATGTCTTTCAGTTTGTAGTAATCAATTATTTTCAAAATAAAAAAGTGCCTTCCACCCTTACTATTTAAGTATTTGTTAGTAACTGTCAAGTTAATTGCATTGCCTTGTTGATTGCTAATGATTAGTGTCAGGTGGTGAAACTTTTATCACACCAAGAGTGTGAGTTGATCAAAAATTTGAATGGTAATACTTGTTAGAGTACTGTAGAATGTCTTGATGTCAAAATGAGCATAAAAAAAGCATTATTTAACAAAATAATGTTTGTTTGTAAGCCTAACTGTTTCTAGGTAAAAACCTCCTATGTGCATCTATGTAGATAGGAGGTCATTTTTAGGTACAGATAGGAGGTTTTGGCATTGAACATTTTGAATTTATGGTTAGAGGTTGTCATTGCTGCTTAAATGTGAACGTCATTGTCGTGATTTTTTATTAATTGCAGATCAAAATCACACGTGAACACCGTGGCAGCCAACAACCCTGTGAAAATATTGTGGTGTGTCGGTTGGGGGGTATGAGGGTATGGGGGTGGGATGGGGTTTGGAGTTATAGGGTGTGGGAGGTGTGGGTGGTGGTTGGGGGGGTATGGGGTGGGGGGTGCATGAGGGTTTGGGTGGGTGGTGTTTGGGGGTTGTGGTGTGCTGTTTGGGGGCATGGGGACCGGGGGTTCTGGGAGTGGAGGTAATGGGTTGGGTGGGATTTGGGGGTATGAGGGTATGGGGTGGGATGGGGTTTTGAGTTATGGGGGTTGTGAGGTGTGGGCTGGCAGTTGGGGGGTATGGGATTTGTGGGAGTGGGGGAGTATTGCAGGTGGTGGAGTTGGGGGGTAAAGGGTATGGGGGGATTATGTTGAGGGGGGCATAGGCCAGTTAGGCTGGATCATACAGGATAGGGTCTTTGTGATGCGAAAGTGTGGTCTGGCCAACACCAACTCAGGACTCCTGAAGTGGGATGGGGTTTTGAGTTAGGGAGGTGGAGAGGTGTGGGCTGGCAGTTGGGGGGGGGGGGGGTGTGGGAGTGGGGGAGTATTGCAGTAGGTGGAGTTGGGGGGTAGAGGGTATGGGGGGATTATGTTGAGGGGGGCATAGGCCAGTTAGGCCGGATCATACAGGATAGGGTCTTTGTGATGCGAAAGTGTGGTCTAGCCAACACCAACTCGGGACCCCTGAAGTGGGATGGGGTTTTGAGTTATGGAGGTGGAGAGGTGTGGGCTGGCAGTTGGGGGGGGGGGGGTTGTGGGAGTGGGGGAGTATTGCAGGTGGTGGAGTTGGGGGTAGAGGGTATGGGGGGATTATGTTGAGGGGGGCATGGGTCAGTTAGGCCGGATCATATAGAATAGGGTCTTTGCGACTCTGAATCGCTGCCCTCCACACTCTCCTATCTAGCATCAGGGTCTTGAGCTCTACAGTATTGTTGGCTAAGCTGTTACTTCGAAGTGCATCTACGTAGGTGGTGCACTTCTTGTCTCTCCTGGCTTTGCCCTGGGTTGGCTCTCATAGTGTTAGTTTGCTTGCCACTAGTTATGGGTCCCTGACGCAGTGCCCTGCCTCATCCTTCTCTCTCTGACT
Source organism: Gymnoscopelus braueri (assembly GCF_963280865.1). Taxonomy (NCBI): domain Eukaryota; kingdom Metazoa; phylum Chordata; class Actinopteri; order Myctophiformes; family Myctophidae; genus Gymnoscopelus; species Gymnoscopelus braueri. The sequence continues at coordinate 40,824,648 of NC_137608.1, read as the reverse complement.
TTGTCTGTGACCCATGGTAGGTTCCTGTAGAGGACCACATTTCTGATGTGGTCCGTCCATGTGACTCCTAGTGCCATTCATAGCATTCTTGTGTAGACTCCATCCAAGGCCCTTTCCTGTTGTGCTGTGACGGTCCATGTCTCAGCCCCATACAGCAGTACTGACTCCACTGTAGCTATACGAACAGCCACCTCTTGAGGTCTTCTCCCATGTCTGATTTCCAAACTCTCCTCATCCCATGCAAGGCATTCCAGTCAAGTGCCCCCCGGACCTTCAGGTCCTGTTCCATTGAAGAAGTCCAGGCCCAGGTTATTAGAAGTCCTGGACTGCCTCGAGTAGCTTGTCTCCATCATCTGAACCATCTTCTCAGGAACTCCATAGGCCCGGAGAATGTTCATCAGATTCCCCCGGTGGATGGTGATCACCACTGAAAGATTCCGCTCCTTACTCCTTCCAGTATCCTCCTCAGCACCAGTATCTGCCCGCCTGCTGTTCGCTCCGGGCGGTAGCCGTTCTGCGAGTTTCTCATTACAGGGTCTAAGATGGGTCTAAGACGGTTGAGGATCTTCCTGTTAGCCGTCTTGGCAACTGTGAGCTCAGGCTAATGCCTTGGTGAGTTCGCCTGACTTTGGTACTTGATCGATGATCATTTTGCTCCACAGCTTCGGCAGCTTGCTAGACGGGTGGGCTTGATAAAATCCAACACCACCTCGTCTATGGGCACATACATCAGAACCTCAGCTGTCACTCCATCTTCCCCGCAGCTCTTGCCTCACTTGATAGTAGCCTTGGCCCTCTGGTACTCATCCATGGTGAACCGCCTGGTTTGGGAAGGTCATGGAAGACAGGAGCATCGGATCATCCTCTTCTTCGGTAGAAGGAGGATTTCCTAGGAGTTTTTGAAGTGCTGGTACCATGTTTCAACTCGTTCCTCTGCGCTTTCTCCCCAGATCTTGGAAGTCTGAGAAGAGCTTCTGCCAGAAATGTCATTGTTGAGCTTCCAGCTCTTGCCATGTTTCTGGTTAACATGCACCTCTTTAATGTCCCTGATCTTTTGGGTCAGTTCTCGTTGTTCCAGTTGCATACACTTGATATAGCTCCTCCCTCCTCCGCTTATATTCCTCCCTCAGACCCTCTCCTTTTTGGTCAGCGACAAAGTCCCTGTGTGCTGCGCTCATCTCCTCCCTGGCTGTGGTGATTCTAGGGTCACGGCATCTATCTTTCCTCCTTGCTTATAGGCTCTTTAAGACATTCAATGATCTTACATACTATTCCACTATCCACACCGGACACAAGGTTGGTGATCCAGTTGTATGAGTTAGGGGAGTTGGAGGGCATGAGGGTTTGGGTGGGTGGGGTTTGAGGGGTGTGTTGTGCTGGTTGGGGGGAATGGGGGTTGTGGGAGTGGGGGGGGTATTTCAGGTGGTGGAGTTGAGGGTATAGGGGGGATTATGTGCCTGGGCCAGTTGTTTTGTAGTCCACCTAATTGTTGTTGTTTTTGGAAAAAAGCGTATACAGTGTACTAACCATTTCATCCATTGAAAATGCGCTAGCGTATACCCACGACCACACGCATCTCGTGCAGGGAATGATTATTGTATACCTCAGAAAACAAACCTAGAACACACCACTGATGCAACTGTTTGCAGCTGTAAATATATGTATTTACAGCCTGTACTATTTATCAATAATTTAGTTATGCAATCACTTAACATCACAGTGCAAAAGCTCCTATCTGCAGAATTATCCAGGAAAAGTGGGAAAAAACCTCCTATCTGCATTTGCAATATGAGATCAGTGTAATTAACATATAATATTGTAATATAATCCAGAAATCCAGAAACGGTGAATTATGTGATGGGTATCATAAAAAAATAGCATTGTGCAAAAAATATACATTTTGTAGTTTTCTTTTTCATTTTCCCAACAATGTTAATTTTTCAGATAGGAGGTTTTGCATTTTGGCCATCGATATATAATGCAATTTAAGTTGGATCAACAAAATCATCAGCCAGCACTCTCAAAAATAAATCTAGATCTAGGACGTCTCTTTAATCATTAGGCAAAAAGCCAGTACATTGTTAACGCTGGAAAAAGAACCAAAGCACATTGACTTTTCTACATTATCTGACCACTAAAGTTTTCTCTCCTTATGACCAGTGTTGAGTTTGAAAGTAATTTATTACCAATTACTGTAGATGTAACTACTTGAACCTGAATGAATTGGATGTTTGATGTTGGTGCAGAAGTCCATTAGCCACTCTGGCAGAAACTATACCTAGGCTACTGCACACATCTTGTAAATCAAATTTGTCAACACGTTTGTCATCATAATAAAAGCAAAAGATAAACAACAATAAACCTTTTTGTTTAGCCACTTGAACCCACTGGCGACCCTATTGTGGGCTGTGATGAAATGCAAACAATTCTGCTGTGAAAAATTCTATTCCCCCCTTCATCCAGTGTCAATATCGGAGAATGCTATTTATGCCTTTCATAATGTATCCCAAAGATGAAAAGGAAAACACTAATATGTTGATTTATTATTCTTGTAAAAGAGAAGCACTATGTAGTAATAAGTTCAGTTGTCCATTGTGTTCCTGCTGTATCACTAATGGTGGCAAAACAGGAACTGAAAACTGCTTTGTTAGTTCCGTTCTGCAAGCATAAAAAAGAAAGAAAAGAAACGGACTCAAATGAGTCTTGTAGTCCACCTCAGAGGACACACAACACCAGTGTTGCCAGATGTGAGAGAAATAAGCACCCAATTCTATGAAAACAAGCCCAAAAGAAGCAACTAGGCCACATGAGCACTTTAAACCTATATACTGTAGATCTACAAGCTCACAACGCATACCGTTGTGAGCTTGTAGATCAGCTATTTAAAAAGAAATCTTGAAATAAAATGTGTAATATTTGTAATATTTTTTGAAACATTCTAACAACACAAATCTGGTACGAGGCTCAACATATTTTCAGATGGGGGTTAATAGGGACAAATACATCAAAATGTGGGGGTCCTTGACATGAAACAGTTTGAGAACCACTGGTTTAAACAACACCAAGGAAGAAGCCCAAATAAGCAACTACACTTTAAAAACAAACCCCCCAAAAAAAACGCAACCCACAACTACCAATATTTACAAGCGACTTTACAGAAAAACAAGCCCAAAGTCGCTTATAGTAAGCATACATGGCAACACAGACAACAACGATGAGAAGAGACAGCTTGACTCGCATACAGAGCACTGCAGTGGAGCTTGATTCAGAGTGACATTTGGAAAGGCTTGCACGCAAACACCACACAGGCGACAGACAGTTTTTTTCCTTTTTTCTTTTACCAAGACCTTTAAAACAGGAAGCCAAAACACTTGGGTCATTAAAATGAGCATCACCGAGTCCATTTTCAGAAACCAAACCCTCAGCTCACCCCACACCCAATTGAAGGAGGCCACAGGCAGAACAGAAAGGAAGAGATGATACAGACTTACAGAGTCTCTTGAATTGCAACTAATTTAAATTTTATGTTCAGTCTGGATTTCCTGATCAAATCACCCATAATATTATTTTCAAAGCATGCTCATTTGGCAACTCGATGCCGTGATTTGGTGCATGTGTTGGTGAACTTCTGTGAACTTCTGCACTCTAAACTCTGTCAAAAGCCTAAAGACAACTCAAACTGAGTTGAATGTCGGATAGGACAGACTTTATTATAGTCTCTAGGGGAAAACTGTCATGGACACATACAGTAACTGCTGTTAAATTACAATGACAACAACATGCAGACATTAAGGATGCTTTCACACCTGAACTGTTTGGTCTGTCTAAAGGCCAAACCACACCAATGCAACTAGTCGCAACTCCTTGCAACAAAACAGTTTTAAGGCCATGTCACACCAATGCAACTCCGCATTGGTGTTGCAACTGCCATTGGGGATAATGGTTGCGAGTAGTTGCAACTCCTTGCAACATGCAACTACTTGCAACCATTATCTCCAATGGCAGTTGCAAGGAGTTGCATTGGTGCGGTCTGGCCTTTAATCAAACCCTGTAACATTTCGTCGGAGAGTGTCCATTAGAATGGACTGGTGAGAGGCTCATTTGAACCTCTGGTGCAGACCCTATATTAACCAAACTCTGGTTCGCCTGAAAACGTGGATCTCGGTTCGCTTCCATGTACACCAGGTTTTGGTTCATTGTAGGTGAAAACACAATTTTCCAACCAAAAAACAACCCATGTGTAAATGATTCCAGTGGACATATTTTAATAAAAATGTACTTTCTATGGTTAGGTCTAACTAAAATCAAGTCAAATTAAATCATTTCTATTTGCACAAATCTGCTACAATCCTTGTGTTCACTGACTGTGCAGAGACCCATAGCCATGTAGCTTCTCAGCAGCACCTTACAAATCCCCTATCAGGCGGCCACTTTGATATACGGCTCTCTGTTCCTGTGCCAGGGGAGTCTTTAAATAAGCTGCCAATAAATAACATAGAGCCATGTGGCCCGACTGTGACTGACCTGTGTCGTCATCTTTCATGAGACCACACAGTTATAATTCTGTTACTTTGATTTTACTGTAAAGATGAAATAGTTTACCCCTTTCTATTAGTCTTTCCCTGCCATCAAATCCCATCGTAAGATACCCCTTAGACACATCTTAACCATAAGGTGGTCTTTATTTTATTTCTTGTATTTTTATGGCATGCCTCTATAGGAGGCAGCGATGTCTAGAAGAGTGTCTATGTGTGTCTGTGTGTAGCTAATCTCACAAACTGCAGTGTGTAAATAATCTCACTAACCAATCAGTGCCATATTTCTTGTGCACATCTGCCAGTAGGCCACAGAGGTATTGATATGATTTATAAACAAAAATAACAATATATATATATATAGCTGAAATGTAAAACAGCACCAGTGGAAAACATGTTGGATTAAGAAACAAGTTGACTGGTTACCGGTGTGTCTCAAGACATTTTTGTGTCTGAGTGAGTGAGTGTCTGTCTGAGTGAGTGAGTGAGTGAGTGAGTGAATTGTTGATGGCCAAAGATTGGTGAACCACAGTCATGTGATGATTTGGAAACCTTATCGCCCATGGGTATTATTTGTTCTCAGCCAAGAGATCTGATTAGTCAACGGCCAATTAGATGCAATCAAGTTAATTCACATCTGCTGTGCAGATTCTTGTGGCATCCACAGCCACAGAGATAGTTCGCTGTGTATTCTTTTTTGGTGTGATTTTGTTTGTTTGTCTTTTAACTGAACACAGCTTTAAAAACAACAACTACTCAGTCAGTATATAATGACGCTAACCATTGTATAAAAACCCAGACATCCTTGACTGTGATCATGGGCAGTCTGGTCCTGCAGTAACGTGTCTTTAGTTATTGCGGTCATTGTGCTCATATCCACTATTGTTGTTTTAATCAACCCCAGTGATAATTACTAGGGTGTCAGTGAGTGTGTATATATATATATATATATATATATATATATATATATATATATATATATATATATATATATATATATGTGTGTGTGTTTTGTGCCAATTCGTTCCCGTTTTAACCCAATTCTTCTCGTTATGCTAATTCCCCACACATAGAGTGTGCGCAGACTAGAGTATACAATGGACAATTAAAGCAGCAGATGGGGGGACAGGAGAGAATGCTCTGGTGAGATTTGATCCCAGATCAGTCAAGACGTGTAATTATGTACAGAGACAGCAGTCTCACCCACTGCGCATGATATCAGCGCCAAAGAAAGTGCACCGAAACAACTGATCAGCTTAAGCAGACAATCAAGTGTGCTTGATGAAAACTAATTAGGTGCTTCCCACTGGGAGAGCGAATCCCCATATTTAAATATACTCTCCTATCAAGTGCACCGTGGACATCATGGTTTACTGCTTTCCTCTCATGTAGGTGCATGTATATGTTTATGGTGAGTGCAGGGTGAAAGTATAATTCTTCAGGCTTTTCATGGACAGTGTTGTGATTAAAACAACACATTTTCATCACAAGAGAAAATGGAGCAACATGGCAAAAGAACTGTCTCCTCTTGTACACAAGAAGTGTCACATTAACACGTATGCACATGCACAGGGGAGCGTGTGATGGATATGGAACATAACATGAATTAGATTTACTTTGATCTTCCATTGCTCATGGACTGTATAGGTTTAGTTCTTACAACTCTTGCCAAGATTTTGCCACACTGCATTATATACTATGACAGCTTTTGTTATACAACATGTATACATTTTGGATGAAACAGCTGTTCACTGTGATTCTACAACTTCCCCAAATTAAGATGTAGCAATTACTCTCTCCTAGACCAACAGGAATAGTTGACATGTTGTGCTTATTACCACAAACACATACTGTACTGTATTGCCCATAGCTGCCTATTGCTTTGTATTTTCGCTATTGCCAACCAGTTGTAACACATCAAGTAATGCATAACCTATGCATAACATATCACTATAGGCGAAAATAAAGAAATGTTTTAAAAAATATATGGAAAATGTTTAGAAAATAGCAGATCTACAAGTTCACAAGTGAGCTTGTAGATCAGCTATAAAAACTGAGTGTGTGTGTGTATATACAGTATATATTTATAGTGAGTGAGTGAGCTCTTCTCTCTTGACACGCTTAGGAGGAAAATGTAATGAGAGCTGTGACCATGTAGTGTGTGTAAGTTACTCCATCACTAGTCTCGCGTGGCCAGACTGTTGCCTCCCACAATTTTCAAATGGTTCCAATCATACAGTCTGGAGCACGGAAGCTCTAGCTGTTGATGAGTAAGGGGGAAAGCGGAAGCCCCGCCTCCCCTCCACTTCCGTTTCGTTGCGCAAATTTATCCCAATATAGATCAAAATCATCTAAGCATATATAGCTTGCTGCTTAGCATAAATGGAAAAAAAAGTAAAGATATTTTAAATAATATTTTAGTGAACGGAAATGACGAATGGATGCCAGCTTCCTGCCTCGGATTTCGGGAGGTGTAGTTCCAGACTCTATTTAGCATTCGGAGATTGTGGAATAGTTGTCTGGCTACGCGAGAAAACTCCATCACTGACCAGTGAACACAGTTCTGTACAGACCCACCGTAAAGTCCGACATTACCCTCTGTCCTTCCCTATGTCTCTGTCTCCATTTCCCCTATCTCCCTCTGTCAATCCGTATCTGTTGCTTTCTCTTGCTTTTTTGGCCTTTAGCAAAGTAACAAGCAAAACAGGACATCCCCAAAATCTCTTTGCATACATTCTTACTGCATAAGCACCCCACCTCTCCATTTCCCTCACTATCCAGTGATAAACATCATCCCTATTACAAATGCAGAAGCAAATTTCAATGTGAGGCCATTACTGACCTGTCATTGCAAGGCTAAGGAATCGATGAAGAGAGTGTTTGATGACGCTGAACAATGGACGTTATCAGTTGGTGCTCAGATCTTATCAATGTTTATATCATATTAGCTGCATAAACAACCCCAGCTCTTTAGCGTGTCTATTACAAAGAAGTGTCACTCGAGCATTCCAGTTTCATCAAGGCAAAGTTATTGAGGTGGACTGGACCTAAGATCCAGGATTCTCAACGTTCCTTTCACCAACTCTCATCAATTCTCTTCCTCATGACCTAACTGTATGTTCACTTCTGTTTTGTCCATCCTTCCTTCTCTCCGTCCCTCCTCTCTAGAGTCGGCTGCAGGCAAGATTGTGGTGTAAAAAACTAACTCCAAAACCAGAGGCTTAAAGTCCAAATTTGGAGTGCAGCTTGGCCAAACCCAGACATTCCTCATGATTTTCCAATAATAATTAGCTAATAACTAAAAGTATTTTTGAACAATTTATGTTTTACTGAGAGAGGACAGTGAAAAGAGACAGGACAGTGAGGAAAAATACTGTATTTACTTGTACGGGCCAAGGGCACAGGTTATGCGTGTTGCATCTACAGTACATAATGAACTGCATCTACTGTATATTGTTATATGTCTCAAGGTGGACCACAATGGAAACAAGCTACGGCTTTTTTGTGTATAGTCTACGTTGGTGTTTTCCTAATGAATTACACTGTTGTGACTTTTTTTTTAAACTGGCCAAATAAAGTATCCTATCTATCTACAGTATCTCAGACAGAGGTGTGTTTCTCTCATGTAGATAAATAAACTATACAGCTTCAAGTGTTCAATCTAATTGTCACAAATCATCAAAAGTATCAAAACTTTTGTTCCAAAAATAAAAAAGGCCGCGACAGCAGAGCGGAAGTATGCAACACAAGTCATGAGGCAGGAATCGACCAGTTCAATAAGCTTATGAACCTGAGCTTGACCCAAATCCAAATGTAATTAGGTGAGACATTTTACCCAACACGAACCGAGTCCCATTACCTCCAATGGGGTCCTGTTGGGTTCGGATATAATCATTAACCTTCTCCCTGTCTTTCCTACAGCTTGCCCTGCTCCGTCCTTCAGTCCCTGAGCAGGTCTCAGGTCTGTCTTATGAGGACTAAATCAAAATGAGAGTGATGTTATTCCCAAAATAGAGAAACCATTAGGCCTGGTTATAAAAGTGCTGATAGAAGAGCTAATATCTCCTCATCTGTTTATCATGCACCGTGATAAAGATATTGAGGAGAGAGAGAGAGAGAGAGAACACAAGTGCTTAATCGCATATTGATGGGGGAAGTGGAAAGAGTAGGCCGACCTCGCTACCAGCTATGCCAGGGGAGTGGGCTAGGGGGAGGGGGTTATGGTGCACCTGACCCCCTCACACACACTCACACACACACACACACACACACACACACACACACACACACACACACACACACACACACACACACACACACCTTCAAAATGAGCAATAACAACACAGAGCATTTCGAAATTGCATCAGTTTTGGGTCCGGAATATGCCCTCATGATTTATTCAGATATTTCTCCATTAATTCAATCTAATAAAGGGCTCCGGAGCATAAGGGTGCAGCAGCCCATGGAGGGATAATAATAATCTCTGGACTCATCACATAGCCCTCTGGTCGAAATTCAGGCTAGCCGTCTTAACCCTTTAAGACCTGAGGCGATTCTTTAAAAACATCTAAATCCTAACAGTTTTTGGAAAAAAATCTAAACATTTTTTTTTTTTCACGATTTTTCAAAAATAGCAGATATACAAGTTCATAGCGCGGCACTCGGTGCCGCGCTATGAGCTTGTATATCTGCTATTTTTGAATAGCCAAAGACATCTAAAGTGACACAGATGCGTTCCAGGTATTAATGGGTTAACATAAGGAGACAAGAACATGTAAACACAGCAATAGCTGAGTATTGAAAACCATTATTGTCTTCATCAGAAAGAAAAAAGGGTTCTCTCTTACCATATACTATCTCCCTCCTCTGAGTCTGTCTCCATCTCTTTTTGTTTATACACTGAAAGTGAAAGCACTCGTTCCTTTGTCTGAAGAAACGTACAGTACAGCACAGTTCTTCGATTCTGTTGAATAAGGAAGTTTATGGAGGAAGCCCACAAGAGGAAGTGGTCTGGTGGACAATGAACAAGAAAAAAAAAGACAGAAAACACACACAACTAGTAACTACTTCCCTCTCTAAAACACTACGTATTAATGTCTTAACTCTTGAGACTGTAGCTGCTGTTGTAGTTTTAGCGCACAATGAATTTCACGTGCCTTTTACTTTGTGATTGCTATTACTGACAAATAAAGTAGAACCTTGAACCATGGCCATTTGTATAGGACAATACACAGTATAACATACAGTACAACAAGACAAAGAGAATCCTTGTTGTTATCATTCTGACATAATCAGGTCTCCAATAAATAAAACCTTATGCAGGCGCAACAATTCAAAACAGCAAATCTCTAATGGCATCTGATTCACAGATACTGTACTACTGTATATGACCCGGTCTCACAAGCAACACTCTCTAGTTTATAGCTGATAAATGATATAGACAGTCAGGAGGTAACATAGTAGTAGTAATAAGACACAGTAAATTGACATGTAAACATGTACCAGCAGATGGTGCCACTGCATATATTCATCCACATGACGCTGAACCTGAACAGACACATGACGAAACCTCCCTCACCACTACAGGAACAACCTATATCACCATTTTCATCCAACCTTACCAGTCAGTAGGCAACAAATACCAATGTTCCTTCTTACTTTCATTCAATAAATGTTTCAGAGTATTTATGTGCACACTATTAAGTACAAGCTTATACAATAAGTGCTACTATCACAAAAGTGTAAGGTATATGAGAGTAGCCTATATGATACTTATATCAATACAGAAAAGAACTGCATGTTTTAATGCATGCCTGCGTGTGAAGCTGTGTGTGCTTGTGCACATGATGTGAATGTGTCGTTGTATAGTATTATGTACAGTATATATAGTGTGTTTAAACCAGAAACAAAAACTCCCATTAATAAGCTACAGTGTGTGCCAAACAGTGTTGCCAGGTTTTGTGAGAAAAACAAGCAACCAGGTCTATGAGAACAAGCCCAAAAGAAGCAACTAGGCCACATGAGCAGTTTAAACCTATACATTGGCTATTTGAAAATAGCTGATCTACAAGCTCACAAGGTGTGGCTGGATAGCTGCTATTGTCACTGGAGATCTGCAACAAAAAAAAAATGTGCAAAATGTGGAATATGTTTGAAACATTTTAACAACACAAATCTGGTACGGGGGTCCCTGGCACAATTTATCACATCAGATGGGAGTCCGTGGACAAATACACATTCATTTGGGATTTGACATGAAACTGTTTGAGAACTACTGGTTTAAACAATAATCAAAACATTTGGAAACAAGCCCAAATAAGCAACTACACTTAAGAGAAAAGCCCAAATAAGCAACTACACTTAAGAAAAAAGCCCCAAAAGAACACAACCTGCAACTACCAATATTTACAAGTGACTTTACAGAAAAACAAGCCCAAAGTCGTTTATAATAAGCAGACATGGCAACACTGGTGCCAAATACCTTGCAGAATGTGAATTTCGTTGGGCGGTGGTGCCGTGCTGTGAAAATATTTTCGGCTATGGAAATACTTTTTGCCGCACGACACCATCATATGACGGACTCAAAATTACTTATAACTCCAGCGATATCGGGCCAGGGTGTGGGGGTGTGTGAAAAAACGTCAATATCTGATGTTTCACATACTGTATCTGTGTGGGTTCCTCCATCATCTGTCTGCAGTAAGTGCTTGTGGGAATGTGTGAAAGGAGTGCACGTTTCATCGTGCGCTTGCTATCGTGATGCTGTGCACCGGTTAACCACACTCATCCTGTACGCAGAGCCACTCGCCTGGGAACCCATGTAATCTGCCTCCCCCCCTCTGTCAGATTTCACACGTTGCCTGGGCGTGACACGCTGAGATGAAAAAGTCACATCACACCCAACTCCGGCAAAACTATATACATCAGAATACACTCTTAATACAAACATTCTTAAAACAAAACATCCTTTGAACCTTCAATTCCTAATGGGGTATTCTCTCTATCTCTATCTCTTTCACACACCCATACCCATACTACACACAAGCCTGTCACTAGTGCACGTGCAGGCAGTCAAGTTCGCTATACAACAATTTCTCCCCTAACCACTGGAGATGAAAAAAGTTCATGCCCCTGCTGCTGCGAGGAGCAAAAAGCGACATACATTTCCTTACTGTGCAACAGAATTAGGCCAGGCAGCCAAAGTGAACGTGTGTATATGTGGTTGAAGGACAGTATCATCCAAACATACAGTAACTGTGTCTCTCCCCATGAGCAGCCGCGGAGAGAAACAGAATCAAACTAGACCAGGAGAGAGGGTTTATTTTAGTAAAGAAAGCAGGATAGGAACGGAGGAATCAGTTTCTTCTTCTCCCTTCACTGAATCGTTCTGAGGTCAGAGCACCGCACTGAAGGTCCCATTTTTCTTTGATCCATTATTCATTCTTCCCCAGTGGTGCTCTGCCTCCATGGCAAATACGTTCCCACAGCTTTACCAGGACACACGCACACACGCACACACACACACACACACACACACACACACACACACACGCACGCATGCACGCACACACATGCACGCATGCACGCACACACACCACACCAACTATCACATGCACATCCTGTATAGAAGTACAGTTGACACATCTAAACAGAGACAAAAACAAACACATGCCTACATGCCTATTGTAGATAGATAGGCATAGACACATACATAAGAACACCAATAACTACATGCTGTAAAGACACACATGGCATCTAGGCCCACTTGCATTCACACAGTGAAATCCTCAGCGCAAATTTTACTTTCATAGTTTCAATTTTGACGGTCTCAGAGTTAAATGAACACTGTTGATTTTACTGTGCAATAGTACAGTAAAATGATTGACGACATACCAGGTTTCTTGGAAAGGTTTGCTTTCATCCCCCATACCATCCTGACTGGGGTCCACCAGGAGTCTGTACTTGGCCCCCTCCATTTCTCCCTTTACACCAAATGTTTTGGCTCTGTCATCTGTGCTCACATGCTCTCCTATCACTTTTATGCTGATGATACACAACTGTTTTTCTCCTTCTCCCCCTCTGCCACTCAGATTGAAGAGCGCATCACTGCATGCCTGGCAGACATCTCACAGTGGATATCTTCCCACCCCTTCAAGGTCAACACACGGATAAGACTGAGTTTCTCTTCTTCCCAGGTAAGTCCTGCCCTGTGCAGGATCTCACTATTCCCATCGACAACTCCATGGTGGCTTCTGTTCCGACTTTCAAGAGCCTGTGTGTTGCTTTGACTGCCAGCTGTCCTTCAAGGCACACATTGCAGCGGTCACTCGTTCCTGTAGGCTTACACTTTATAACATCTGAAGGATGATAAAGGATCAGACCCTTCCTCACCCAGGAGTCTGCCCAGCTCCTTATCCAGGCCCCAGTCATCTCTAAGCTTGACTACTGCAACTCCTTCCTTATTGGCCTCTCTGCATACTCAAGTCTCCCTCCTTTTCCCCTTCATTCATTGGCTTCCGGTCCCTGCTTGCATCCAGTACAAAACACTGACGTTGGCCTACAATGCAACCAAAGGCATAGCAACCCCATACCTTCAAGACGTGATCCAAACATACAACCCTTCCCTTCCCGCTCATTTACAGTAGATCAGCTAGTATGCCTTCCCTAAAACACCCTGGACAACGCTCAACATACCTAGACTCTTCTCCCTCCTGGCTCCCAAACAGTGGAATAAACTCCCCATTGCAGTCAGAACTGCAGACTCACTCTGAAATTTCTGCCCTAGTCTGAAGACTCATCTCCTCAGACTCACCACCTCACCCCTTAGCACGTCGCTCTCCTTGTATCCCTTCTTGATGCTACAGTAGTTTACTATGCAGATATATCTTGGTCACTTATCGCATATTTTTGTTTCTTAGATTATTTTTCTCGACCACACATGTTAAGAATGTAATTAGATAGTGTGTTAGTTAGACACATACTAGGTTAATTGTTTACCTGGTATCCAAGTTTCTTTGAAGCATTACTTTGTTCTGCGCTCAATTTATGCTTATTTTGATTTCGCACTCGTAAGTCACTGCTAAATTCCTAAATTGTAAATTGTAATTGTATAGTAGCTTTCAAAGTGGGGGCCACAGCCGCCAGGGGGCGGGCGCTAGGGGATCAGAATAGAAAGTAGAGGAAAATTAAAACATTATATATCGTCGCTGTGGGGCAGAAACCTCCTGTCTCCATATTTCAACATTTTAAGTTTTTTCGTAAATGAATGCCCTTCTTCGTCATACTAAGGTGTCGCACAAATGTAGCAAAATGTAGCAAATCCATGGCTACCAATTTCAGCGGTAATGAATTAGTTTAAAAAGCAGAAGCCGAGGACTGAACCAGAAGAGTTGCAGTATTTCACGCGTATTGAGGTCAACATAAGCTCATTATCATAGAACACCATGGCAGACGCAGTCATCATAGGAGGAGAGAAAAAGGGACCGTTTGCCACAACAATCAGGCATGAGAGAGGAGAAGCAACTGGAACGGGTGAGCAGTCAACTTATACAGCTCTACCTCTGCACATCCATTGATCAACCAGTTAACTAGAGTAGACATAAATCAGCAGAGAGCAGATTGAGAGAGATAACGAGAGAGGATGGGGGGGGAATGGGGCTAAGGCGGAAAAGGGGTAGAGAGAAAGAGAAGGGGGAGAGAGAGAGAGAGATGGAAGACCGTACAGTACATCAGATACATGCAGGCAGTAGACAAGCAGAGGGAAAGGTTGTCTGTTTTTCTTTTTATGATATCAGATGTGCATATCAGCCCTTGCCAGGGCTGATATGCACATTGGCCCGATCGCAGCATTACACCACTGCTACGAGAGCAAACACCACTATTGCAGACTCCACAAAACCTTATAAATTGGGAGAGTAGGAAAAGGTATGCATTAGTGCTTCGCAAGCATAATTACCCCGGAGGGATGGAGCCTCTGGCAGCGCCCATGGCGATGCGCTGGGTGCCGGGACGGTTCAGGTTGTTCTGCCCGTTGATGGTGAGGGCGTGATGGCCATGGGCAGACGGAAGCGACGGCATCACAGGGGAACAGGGGAAGTTGGCAGTTGACAGTAGCGACTGCACCTGTTCAGCCTTGGCCTGCCCTCCTCCCACGCTTATGTTGTTGTTTTTGCCGCCGGCCGCATGGGAGGAGGAGGTGGAGGACGGGGACCACAGCGAGGTCCCGGCAAAAGTGTTGCTCTGCCGTACCACCGTCATGGTACCCGCGCCCCCCGCAGCGCCCCCCGCCCCTCCGCCGTGCAGCTTGCGCCTCTGGGAAGCCAGGATGGCGTTGGAGGCCGCTCTGGTGCTGTTGACCAGGATGCACTGCTGGCAGGAGCAGGGCTGTCCAGAGCTGGCCCCCACGGGCCAGGACTGGGACTTGGGGATGGAGCCCATGATGAGCGGGTAGGCCAGGTCCATGCGCCTCCTCAGGCGCCTCTTGCGCTGGCTCTGCCGGTTGGTCTGCGCCATGCTGTTGAAGTCGATGAGGTAGCCGAAGCCCAGAGAGGTCAGGTCCAGCCAGGGGTGCTGCTTCTCGTAGGCATTCTGGATGGTCACGCAGATCTCCATGTCGTAGGGCGTCCACGAGCCGTTGTCGTTCTCCCACTCCCACACCACGCCTTTCCCCGGGGCGGACGACGGCTCGTAGAAGTTCCTGTGCACCGGCCGCATGGTGCCTGGAGACGAAGGACAGGAGGACACGAGAGGGGATATGAGGTCAGAGATGGTTACAGCAAAAGAGCATGTTAAATTACTGTATGCCATTGGTTCTCAAAACATCTTTGTACACAGTCAACCAAGAGGTACAGTAAGGGTCCATTTGGAACACCATCAAGGGATCCTGAGAGTCCCTGGACCCCACTTTGAGAACCACTGCTATACCCCACAAAGTACAGGAACACAGACCCCTTTTTTCATCCCTAACGCCAAAGTGAAAATGGAAGCAACAGTATATCAAACATTGAAATAGGAATATTTTAGAACAAATTGAAACATAACTATTAGTAAAATCATCATAAAACTGTTTTCATGTTTTCTGTGTGTGTTATATAATGCATTATAATCACAGTTATAATGCATTATAGTAGTGTGACTATAAGTCACTATATAAGTGGTCATTGGGTGCTTTAGCTTTCAATTTATGCAAGAACAACACAAAATGTTTTTGCCTACACCTTCAGGTATGTAATTACTTAAAACACCCAATGACCAATTATAGTGACTTAAAACAGTGATTATAATCCACTTTATTATAACATTATTATAATGTATTACAACTATGGAAATTATTATTATTTATCTTTGCATGTCCAGCAAATATGAAATATTATAATACTTGACCGTCTAAGTAATTATAAAATGCTTTATAATGTGTTATGATTATTATAAAGTATTATGATTATTTATGAGTTATTAACTATAATATAATTATACAGTGTTATAAGCAGATGATAATGCCTGTTTATGATGCATTATATAGAAAGTATTACCAAAAAGTCAAATAATGGCCGATATATTGGCCTGACCGATGTGTGTGTGTGTGTGTGTGTGTGTGTGTGTGTGTGTGTGTGTGTGTGTGTGTGTGTGTGTGTGTGTGTGTGTGTGTGTGTGTGTGTGTGTGTGTGTGTTTTACGGGAAGCCTGACTGCAGTGGTGTAAAGTAACTGAGTACATTTACTCAAGTACTGTACTTAAGTACAATTTTGAGATATTTTTACTTTACTGGAGTATTTCCAATTTTCAATACTTTTACTTCTACTCCTCCACTACATCTCAGAGGCAAATATTGTACTTTATTGTATTTTACTTTAATTTTATTATTACAAAACATACATTAACCACTTCAGCCCTATGCGATGCGACGCATTGTGAGCTTGTAGATCTGCTATTTTCAAAATAATTTTATACATTTGAAAACGTATTTTGAATTCCGGACTTTTACTTGTAACAGAGTATTTCTACATTGCAGTATTAATACTTTTACTTAAGTAAAAAATATTGAGTACTTTTTCCACCACTGCCTGCATGTGACTGTTTACCTCTGGCCCCCATTGCGTGAGGCCTCTCGGCTCCCACCTCCATTATAACACAATTACGCTGGTCACACGGGAAATCAGGACACCTCGGCCCATCCATCTCCCCCTGCCTCACACCAGCAAGGGTATCCAAGCACCCTCCACCTCCACCACACCCAACCCATCTCCCATCTCCCCCCTGCCCTCCGCCCCCTGCTTAATTTAACGGGTAAATGCACTGGCTCCCTTGCCACGAGCAGCGCCGGGTTGATAATGGAGGGATGTGAGTGTGTGTAGAGGAGTGAGGATGAATGGGTGTGAGAAGCAGGGGGTTGGGGGAAGGAGGGGTGTGGGGGGTGATGGTAATGGTGGTACACCTCTGGTCAAATAGCCCAGTGTTGGCTCCAGATAATAAAATGCATCAGCAGAATCGGCTGTCTGACCTTGACTCTCTACTGCAGACTTGTGGTAAAGGACTTGGCACCGCGATGGCTAATTTAATTTGGGTGCTGCAGCTGAGAACCTCGGCTCCCATGCGTATATACGCCGCACATAAACACACACACACACACACACACACACTCTCACGCACGTGCGCAAGCGTGCAGACACACTTGACTGCTCAAAGAGCCAGCAGGATAGCTCAGTCACTTCAGTCAGTCAACCATACACAAGTTTCTCAGGATGTCTGTCAACCAAGCTAGTTTTACTCACAAACAGCATTCTTCTTTACTCATGCTCCGTCAAAAATAGCAGATCTACAAGCTCAAATCGTCTAACACATACATGGGCAACTGGCGGCCCGGGGGCCACATGCGGCCCCCACCTTCACTTAATGCGGTCCACAGGTTAATATCAGAATACTGATATATTATATATTACAATTCCAAACATGCAAACATGATTGATTTAATTACGTATATTAAGTATATTAGTTCATAAAGTTAACATAAGTTAAAAAAAAAACTAAAATAACTAAATGCATTTGAAATTTAAATAAAAATGTAACTTTTCAGGATTCCAATTCAAAAATAGAAAAAAAATTCTGGATTCCAATTCAGAAATTGAAAAAATCAAAACTTTGAGCTTGTAGATCGGCTATTTTTGCTACTTTTGTGTGACATAGAATGGCGAAAAAAGTTAAAATATGGAGAGACAGTAGGCTGTATGCAATGTGGCCCTCTGGAGTGAGTGTGGAAATATAGTGGCCCTCTCCATCATCAAAGTTGCCCACCGCTGGTCTAACAGATTTGGTTCAGAGCGAAAAAAGGAGTGGTGCAAGGATAGATCCTTGGAGGACACCTCAAGGACGACACGAAAGGAGGACTTCACCCATTTTCAACCTATCTTCATATAATTGGTCCTCACTCATGCTCATAATAATATGATACCGTTTTTGTCTAGCCCGTCTGTGTCTCAGAGGAGGGCTGTGGACAGTTCAGAAAACCGCCTACCAGTTACATCAATAATAGAAACTGCAGGATTTATATTCTTAGAAAGTTAGCATGCTATTATAGAAGCCATTGTTCTCTCACAAAAAAGAAAACATTTAATTTTAAATCTTGTTTGAATAAAAAAAACCTGCCTAATGATGTCACTGGTAGGCGGGTTTCTGAAGTGTCCACAGCCCTCCTATGAGACACAGACTGAGTAGAAATTTTAAAAATAATTTTATCATGAGCATTAGTGAGGACCAATTATATGAAGATAGGTTGAAAATGGTTGAAGTCGTCCTTTAAGTATATAGGGTTTAAGTGATGACACACAGGGTATTGCATTCTATATCTCAAGATTTATCACAGGCCGCAGTAGTGTAGTACTAGTATGTTGGTTGTGGTGAGGCAAGCTGGTCACATGAAACATTGTGAATCGTATTTATAGTCTCCTCTCTAGTATGTATACCTTAAAGCAAAAACGGCCAAACCGATATATCGTTCTGGCCGAATCACTATCTACAGTATTGATTTACTAAATACTGAGTGTGGCGATTGAAAGGCTGTTGAGCACCACACAGAGCAGACTTTTATTGCTGTTGTCTCCTCAGGGGGATGCATCAGGTTGCCCCACATTAACATTCACTCTCTCTGCAAAGCTGCATGCAATCCAGCTCAATCAATGGCAGTTCAGCCCCATGCAGTCCTGCTCAACGGTACGTTTAACACAGGCCCCCTTATAAATATTTGAGGACGTGTCGATGTTTTATTCCTGCACATCAATTTGAGCTGCTCGACTTTGGCGAGCCAAGATAAACAGTACCTCTCTCCTGGAAAAGGCTATTAGACGTGTTAATTGTTCTTGAGCGTTCAAATGGAGCCAAATGTGTGTAATTCGCTTTGCTAAAAGATATCTTATAAACAGTTCAGAAGCCTTTAAGGGCCTGTTGATTGGCAATCAAGTTTTCTTGTTATAATAGCTCAGGCTGAGACTTGATGCCAAGTACTCCTCTACAGCAGCTGTAATTCAAACATTAGGACAAAAACGTGTATACCGCTCACGCAGTCTGACACGCAACCATGAAGAGCTTGGCATAAACACGGTCACCTATTTGCATTTCTGTGGTGGGAAGTGTTGACGGTTGACTAGCTAGGACTTCAAGGAAAGCAAAGGTCATGACAGGACAAGTATCACATGGGCCCCCATACAGGAAGTCATGTTCACATAAGACCACCTCATCGCTTCTCGCACTGCTGTCTCTTTCTGTAATTCACTGGGGTATATATAACCGATGACCCCTCCGTTCACTTCCTGACAGGAAGCTGAGAGAGAGTGGCCACTTCCTGTCTGACCCCATGCGCCTCTGGCAGCCATCCCTCCCGTACACCCATTCACATATACCCCGTCCTCCCACAACCATGACATCCTCCAGCCGTCCTTGCCCAGTTTCAGCCCGGTCCCCTTGGGTGTGTGGTGGCTTTGTGATGTATTGCCATGTCAGGCTTCACAGTGGGACTCTAACCCTAATGTTACAGTGGACCAGGTGGGCTGAGGGTGAGGCTGACTGCCCTCTCATATCTTGGCCTGCAGGAGGGGAGGGGAGGGAGAAAACAAAACTTCCTGCAATCTGCTCTCTGTGTGAGGCCACGATGGTCCCTGTCCTTAATGGCTTTGTTTTCCTCTGGAACCGAGGGTAGGCCTGTCAGAGTTGTTAATTTATCACTTCAGAATGGGAGGATGGGGGGACATTACGTGTTGCAACATCCTTGATTGCCCCCAGACAAGTCTTCTGGAGAAAGGTAGAAATGGTTTGTGTCACATTGAGCTGCTGTGTTATACCGTATATCAATCTCACATGCCATTTGGTAGACTTTTATATCATGTACCTACAGTACAGCACAATGAATTCATACATTTTCAGTATAGTATATGAATCCTTAACAACACATTGAGTGCCAAAAACGGTCCGGACCGTTTTTGAGAAGCCATGCATTGTGTGCCAAAAACGGTTATGACCGTTTTTGGGAATTTATTTTTATTTTTATTTTTTTATTTTTTATTTTAATTTTTTTTCCTTCTCAGCACCAGGAGATATCATTTTTCGAAGATTTAGACTCCAATCCACTTCCTGGTTAACTTATGACTTCAAAAGCCTGTATCTCGGCTCCTGTGTACTTTTTTTTCTAAAATATGTATTTTTGACTATTTTCGACTATTTTCAACTGGCTGCAACTATGGAGCGGATTACCTAATGTTTTTAATTTTTTTCCCCCGATTGTACGAGACCTCTATGTGTGTAATGAGGGGATCACCTTGAGGACGGTGATCACTGAAAATATTTTGTGACTACTTGAAAAAGGTTAAAAAAAATTTAAAAATCCAGGCACCGACTGTACCCTGTTTTAAAAAAGCCCTGGCACTCAATGTGTTAAGGCCTATTTCAAAAGTATAGAAAATATCCAATCTTCAAGCTCACAACATGTCGTATCACAATATACTGTAGTGTGCTCGTAGATTGGCTATGTTCTGTATTTATGAAGGTTTTTTGGAAATACTATTAGGAAAATCTCCACCCATAATGACATTCCCAAAATAGGGACACCAAGGTTAATGTGGTTAACCCAGGCAATTTTAACATCACATTCCTTCAGCATCACAAGGATAATGTTGTCATCACTCTACAGTAGGTCCATTTTGGCATATTTCTTTTAAAGTGAAATAAAGATATTTAGTTTATTTAACTTAATCATCAGCAATTAAATCCCTCTCCTGAAGTCATAAATTATAGAGAGGAGGGGACCATTAAAACAGGACAACAGAACACAACGGGAGTAGAAAGACAGGAAAGGGTTCTTGTTATACCTCCACTGCCAATAGCCGTGGCCAGAAGCATTATGTTTTCGGGTTGTCCGTACATCTGTACGTCGGTGTATCAACATCTTGAGGGAATTTCTTCAAATGTCCATTTTGGCCTTACTTACCTTACTTACTGGGCTCAAGGATGAACTGATCAAATTGAACATCCCCAGTCCCACCCCCTGCAACTGAACATAACTTCCAACCCCACAAATTGCCATGTGTTAATATTACTATACTACAATACTCTCATGCAATTTCCAATGACTATCATAAACAACATATATATGAATATTGGCATCATTTTGAATGGACTGAAGGCAGACCTGCGAACTCAAGAAGACTAAAAAAGGTGACAAGTTCCAAAATCAAATCCCTGTTCGAGGGTCTGGGTTCAGTGGATTAAGTTTGGGGATTTAGTGAAACTGCAATTTAGTGACAGAACAAACTGCAATTCAATCTACACACACTTCAACTAACTTTTTTCAGAACCATCCTCAAACAAGTAATTCTTACGTCAGTATGACTTTAATGTGAAGACAGAACAAAGATGTAACATGGGTGTCCTCGTATAGGCTAAATACGACAGCTGCTCCTGAAAGAGCAACAACTCCAGAGTGTGTTTCCTAATGTTCACATTGCACTCTATAATTTCTCTCCCCATTTCAAATGCCTGCGGGGAGTGATCATTTTGCAAGCTGGAAATGATTTTAAAAAATTGCCTGGGGACATCTATGTATGAAAACAGACTGAACCATGTAACTTTTACATCATCCATCAAATGTACTTGTTGCATCAGTTGGATTTTACCGACGTTATAAACCTCAGATTTCGCCTGATAGAAAATCAGGATAAAGCGCTTATGATATTGGTAAGTCAAATATACAGGATAAAACACTTATACCCTGCCCATAGGCCTACTTGTGTTTGTTACCTGGCCTTTGTTGAATGTTGCACCACTACAATGTAGTGGTTTGACTTTCTTACATCTTGCAGCTGATACTGTAAGTACATCTACAGCAGGGGTGGGCAACTCTGTAGATGGTGAGGGCCACAAAATTTCCACACTCACTCTGGGGGGCCGCATTGTTTATCGGCAGGGACCCCCCCCCCCCCATATGTTTAGATTACTTTGTTTTTCTTTGTGATTTCAAAAGTAAAAAAAAAAAAATGTTTTTTTTTTTTTTTTTGGCCTGGGGCCGCATTGAGTGACGGTGCGGGCCACATGCGGCCCGCGGGCCGCCAGTTGCCCATCCCTGATCTACAGTATGTGCTGCATAGGGCTCGCAATGATGATTAGTCCTGGGCCCCTTGATGATTTAATTGGCTCTGATTAATAGACTACAGCAATTGTAAAGCACTTGTCAACATGTTTATTTGCAAACAGCAATTTTTTATTGTGTTCGATTACCGGTAACAATGTTGTCTATCCATGCATGCGCACATTACACACCATACATTACGTTTCCAGCTAACATCTTCTGGTGTCATTTTGAGGAAAGACGCAGCGCGCAGGCTATCAGTATATATACCATACTATCTAAGCGCTGTATGTAGACATAACAGCCACGAGCGCCATTGCAATTTGTGAAAGGGCCCCAACCCCCGTCCTTGTGGGGGTGCCCCGAGGTTCCGCAGACAGGACGGGAGATCACGGAAATGAGTAGCGGGAAAGCTGAAGAATGCAAAGACAATTCATCTAGGTAGCACTGTACTGTTGCGTGTAGGTCTGTTCTTTTTTGGCATCTGACGTGACTCCCTCTAAGCTTATGCCAGTACCACACTACTCTCACTACTTCCACTGAAATGCTACAAATGGACTCACACCCACACGCACACACGTGCACGCACACCCACATGTAACGTACATATTTTTTAAACCAGCTGTACCGATTTAGAAGAAGTAGTCCTTTAAGGCACAATCACAAACAGACAACAGAAGCTATTTCTTGTGCGAAAATTCAAAAAATCGGGTTTAATCTCTGTAATTCAAGAGGAAATCTACACGCCATTGGCGGTTGGCGGATGTACATTTTGTTCCCTGATGGTGTGTATTTACTTGAGCAATGCCAACAGGTTATGAACATAAATATGTTTTCTTTTCCAAAGCATTTCCTCTGAGTGTCAGGGGAAGACACTCTAAAATTGTGTTTTGAGAAGTGGTCAACAGACACATTCATGTGGAATGGTTACTATGACAAATATACCAGTGAAAATTATATATTTTTAAAGTTACACAGTGTGTAATTCTTGGCTACTCCTTGTCTGGAGTGAAATGGCAAATCCCCATCCAAATAAATCAATCAATCAAAAACTGCCCATTTAGGCTATTAATGCATTTGTACCTTTATAGCTACTCTGACACCTCTGTGTTCACCCAAAGTAAGGACAGCAGCCTACACAAACACTCTAAATGGAACATTCTGGCCCCATCTGTGACGTACACACTCTACCACAAGTACGAGCTGTCTGTACCCAGAACAGCTGCTGAAAAATGGATGAGATTCAAGCTTTGTTGTTGTCACAGAAACGCAGAGGAAGCGGGTTTTGTTGTTGTCATGGAAGCTCCCCACAGGGGGTTTGTTATCCATATGTGTCTGTTCACATTATTCCTCTTCTCTCATCGTGTTAATAACAATATAATATTAATTAACTTTGCATAGCCCTTTAAAAAAAGACAACCCAACCTAAAATACTAAAAAGGGTTGCTGAATTGATAAACTTTTCTGAAATGTAAGCTTTTCTGCACTTCTAGACCAAAATTATACCGCAAGCACAGGCCATTAGTTTGGCTATACAAAAAGGAGAAGAAGAAAATAAACAAATATTATCTATAATTAAACACAGAGCACAGAGGAACCTGTTGGCAAATATATTTATTGTGTGTGTGTGTGTGTGTGTGTGTGTGTGTGTGTGTGTGTGTGTGTGTGTGTGTGTGTGTGTGTGTGTGTGTGTGTGTGTGTGTGTGTGTGGGTGTGTGTGTGTGTGGGTGGGTGGGTGGGTGGGTGGGTGCGTGCGTGCGTGATTGAATTAACAGTTGTACTGTTAATTCAAAGTTCATTCTGTACATTGGACTGTACAGTATGAACAATAAATAATAAGAACATCAGAGCCTCAAGAGGCATGACAATGCCAATGTGTCTACTTCACTAATGTTAGTACTAGTAGTACTTTAGTGCAGGACTAAAGCAAGGCTATAGATAATACAGTAGCTACTGTAGTAACTACCTATAGCTAAATATACAGTAGAGGTACCTTTTTCAGTTATCTGAGGGCACAAGTTTAGAATTATGTGCCATGAGAAAACCATAGATGCTAGAAATGAACGAAATAGGCTGCATTTTGATGCTTAACCAGTTAATCCCTACACCTACAGTATATACTTTGTTGACCGGGGTCCCCCACGGGTCTATCCCCCCTTTACACCAAATCTCTTTGGTGAAAATAGCCTTCATCAAATTTTTCCAAAATAAAGACAGGGATGCTAGTGTTAATGTGGTGTATGCTAGTAGACATCAGAGTACCTGGTGGGGGAGGCAGTGCTCTCAATACACAGCTGGCACACTACGCAGACAGTCAAAGGAGACATTTTCAATCCCTGATTGAAACGTTCTATAGCTGCGGTTTATTTCCTTTTTTCCCATGCATTCGTATGTCGCTTATATGTTTTTGCCTATACCTCTTCAACCGTAGGTCATACTATCAAAATATTTTTTACCTGGATTCCTTGGATCATGACGCAATTCCCCATATAGGCCCCGCCCATTTGTGCCAGACTACATTTTCCGCCATTTCATGTTTTCTCCAAAACACACTTTTTGCTACTACTCCTACAAAAAAAACTCACGCAAATCACTACATTTTTCATCACTGGAGTCATGTGATGAAGATGTATTGATTGGTCAGATTCAGCAGCTTCCATTCCAATTGGCTATGACTGCCTTCCAAATTTTGCGGGCCCTGGGTAGGGAACCTGGCCTGGCGGGGGATATGCCTGGCGGGCAAACTTTTCTAATTTGTTTTTGCGACAGCCTCTTTTTTTCTTGTAACATATAGTTTTGTTCATCCAATCCAATCCAATCCAATGTGAATATTCCAACTATTTATCTCCTCTCTTTCTGAAGACTAATTTATACTTTGTCACAGGATGTCAATGATAGTTTCAACAGTTTTAAAACCTGTTACTTTTGTCCAGCGACACAGTGGCCCATGCAACAAAGTATAAATTAGGCTTAAGGGAGCCGACAGGGTCCACTGCTCATCCCCTGTTTCACTCTCTCATCTCATCATCTGCAGCTGCTGACGGCAGCTTCTCCCCACCCCCTGCACCCCCCACCTCCACCCGACCCCCACCCCAACGCGCTCCACCCTCCATGGATGGATGTCTCCCCTGGACGTCTACCAACACTGTCTAACTGAACCATTCTTCACATTTTCCACTCTGTCACTCACTGGCCCACATCCTGGTCTCACACGGCTACGCTAAACTCCGGAGAGAGAGAGAGAGAGAGAGAGAGAGAGAGAGAGAGAGAGAGAGAGAGAGAGAGAGAGAGAGAGAGAGAGAGAGAGAGAGAGAGAGAGAGAGAGAGAGAGAGAGAGAGAGAGAGAGAGAGAGAGAGAGAGAGAGAGAGAGAGAGAGAGAAATATTAAAACGAGGGGGGTGGGGTGAATAGATAGAGTGAGAGAGAGAGCGAGGGAGAGGAAGATAAAAAGTGAGTGGAAATCTGTGTCATTGAATTAGTTGTCCACATCACCTAATGTTCTTCCCCTATGCTGGAACCATGGGAGGCAGGCAAGCATGCAGGCAGGCTAAGACAAGAAGCACCTGGTTCAAGCTCTATTGCGTATTGCGATAATTGACAAGCCCCTCTCCGATTTCCCCTGGGACGTGTAAAGCCTATTAAAACACAGCACTGTGCATTTCCTTTTTTAACTACAGAAGAAGAGAGGCCAGTGACAGGTTGAGCGTCAGGCTGCCCAATACTGTCAGACAGGTATTTAAAGATGTAATCTTGTGGTCTCGAATGGCAAACAGTCGGACCTGTGTCAGAGGCAATAACACTGGACAAACGTCAAGAAAACTAAATGGACAAATGGACCACAATGTTATGATTTTTAGTCACTGTAATGGTAGAGTGAAGAGGATCAGGAAAGACAGGTCATCAGCCAGATACTGACCCATGATGTCATGATTGGGTTTTTGCCTGGATGTGGTCAGCATAATAGCAGAATAGTCACAGGGACAACTTTTTCATGTGGAATATCAGTACAGATATATTGTGCATAAGTTTTAGTATTCTGCATCGCAATTCCCCCAGGGGATGGTTTATACAAAATTTAAGAGCTACAGTGAATGCATAATTAAACTTCAAGATGTCATTACGTCAGAGTCTGAAATTATCACAGCATGCTGGCTATAATTTGATCCTGATGTATACAGTACAGTACACTTGGACAATGTCCTCCATAATTAGCCCACCATACACAAAAACATCATCTGGCACCCTAGTTTCGGATTGAGACAGGGGCGTCAGTGGAAGCAGTTTTTCATTTGACGCGGCTCATCAAGTTCTGCTCCTACAAAAAGCATGAGCTGTAAGCTACAGAACCTCAGTGCAGACATAAAAGATTATTCAGCGCATGAATTATCATCATATAGCTTTCATAATCTCTCGCCTATGAATAGTGAGCGCTCGATGAATATTCTAATACATACTACTGTACGGAGCAATAGCGTAATTGAAGTGCGTTTGATGTTTCTCCATAAAGCCCAGAGCATAGCTTGAAAGAAATTTTCACTTTCATCTCTCAAAAAGGGTCTTCACAAACAATAAACCCGACCCGGATATTAGCGAGGAGGAAGAGACACTTTAGAGGAGGGGAAACAAAGATGAGTCACAATCATGAGATGAAACATCTGGGTTTTGGGAAAAAACATCCATCAAAAACGCTAAAGTAACTTTTCTATGCATGTGGCAACTGAGGCCTTAAACCAATCCTGTTTGTTCAAAAAGCAACGCTTTACCTGCACATCAAAGTTCTTCAGAGATCTCTTCAGATATGTGAGAGCCTAATCTGCTTGTTAACGACTAACTGGAGATCAGAGAGCATCACAATGAGGCTGGCAGAGTGGTTTTAAGCCGGTTTAACAGCATTATATTTCACAATGTCCTTGCTCCCTAGCTCTTCCACCACCAAATCACATATTAGAGCTAATTTCTGTGCTGAGATGACATTTTAGTTTTCCCAGAATGCAGCTTAAATGCGACAGTGCTGAGTAGGGTCTTAAGATTCCCTCAAGCGACCTCATCTCCTTGTAGCTGAAGTGATGGATGAGCGGGAGCTGAGGCGGCACAGGTGGTTGTTGGGGAGAAAGGATAGAAGGACGAAAGACATGGGGGAGGGGCAGAACGACAGGAGTGAAATAGGGGTGTAAGGAAGGAGACAAAAGAGCAATGGAAGTATGGTAGATGAAAGGGTATATAGGGAGAAAGGAAAGGAGGTAGGTAAGTAAGCAGCAAACAAGGGAAGGAGGGGAGGGAATGAGAGTGTGATGGAAGCAAGAAGGGAAATGGGTGAGGGAAAGATGCTGATGTAAGGAGAGATGGAAGATGGTAAGGTAGGAGCTGAGATTGAGGGAGGGAGGGAGAGGGGAGGTTCGTGGGGAGAGGGTTAGCTATTGCAGGAGGCGTGTGAGGAGTGTCTGCCAACGGAGGATAAAAGGAGGATGTCTCACTCTCGCCCAAGCTTCCAATGTGAACACTGCAGTACATCAACTCCCCCCCAGCTCACTTCTGCCGCCAGCGAGACACAAACGCACACACACACACGCGCACGCACGCACGCACGCATGCATGCACGAACGCACGCACGCACGCACACGCGCACACACACACACACACACAAAACACACACACACACACACACAGACACACAGACACACAGACACACACACACACACACACACACACAACCCCGTCTTCTTCACTGGGTACTCTCCCACACCCTGCCCCGAGGATCTGGCCAGTTACCATGAACTTGTGCAGAGCTTGCAGTTACTACGGCGGTAACACGCGAAAAAAAGAAAAGAGAGAAAGAAAGACAGAGCAGTAAAAAAAAAGAAGAAGAAAATGAAGTTAGTCGTCTCCACCTGCCAGCTGCCGTGCTGCAGTGATGCAACAGGACCTGCAACAACCTTCTTGCATGTCGTGACTGTCCCGACCAAGGAGACTCACTGAGTCACCATTACGTGTGCTAATAGAAAGGTTTGAAAGTGAAAGTGTTTGTGTGCACGCGCCAAAGTGTGTCTAGTATTTGTGTTTAGTGCATGTCTGTGTGGTGTGCACTCACACCAAGGGCAGTCAGTGCACTTACAGTAATGTGTGTGTACTGCACAATACGTGCATGCGTTGTGTACAGCACTGTCAGTAAGACCATGTGCGTAGTGTGCGTGTTGGTGTGCATACAGTACATGTATGAGTGTTTCTTTCAGTACCAGTAAGTATAGGTGTGAACTGTGAAGGCATGTACTGTCTGTATGTGTACGTGGTGTGTGCATGTGTGTTTGTTCCAATTACAGTGAGGCTAACCTATTACCCAGCATCACTTTCACTTCAACCCACGACATGTACAGCGTCTCAGCACCGTGGCGTATACACACGCACGCACGCACGCACGCACGCACGCACGCACGCACGCACGCACGCACGCACGCACGCACGCACGCACGCACGCACGCACGCACACACACACACACACACACACACACACACACACACACACACACACACACACACACACACACACACACACACACACACACACACACACACACACACACACACACACACACATATACAGCTGCAACCTATCAGGACTGCCTCTGGACAGTGAGAGTTGCAGTAAGCAAGTTACGCTACGCTTTAGCAGACACCAGTCAGTTTCACACATGGAATATGCAACGGTACTGCAATAACTTTTTCTGCAGATGTCGCAGTCTGGCTTGTGCACACACTCAACAAGGGTTTCCCAGGCCTAGACAGACTGGCAGAATAGTTATTTATTTTAAAACATTTTGCTGTGAGGTATGATTCAGGCTTTCAGTTTGCTAATTAGTTTGGAATTTTGCCTGGTTGCGGCTGTGTGCTAAGGAGGCCATGTCACATCTTTATACCCATCCCT
This sequence comes from Gymnoscopelus braueri, assembly GCF_963280865.1. Classification (NCBI taxonomy): domain Eukaryota; kingdom Metazoa; phylum Chordata; class Actinopteri; order Myctophiformes; family Myctophidae; genus Gymnoscopelus; species Gymnoscopelus braueri. The sequence goes on along the minus strand of NC_137608.1, from coordinate 40,795,587 downwards.
GACAGTTGCCAACAAGTTTCTTGTACTCAAATGCAGAGGAACTGTCTTACTTTATTTGGGCACTGGTCCAATTTTCAGGTAGTTCTGCCAACTACGTACAAAAATATTTTAAATAGGTCCCATATGGTGATACAGCGTATTTACTGAACTGTTAGGTTTTACCTATTGCCAGTGTACATTTTCATGTTTTACTATAGCAACATACACCTATTGTAGACAGAAACGTTGTGAAACATTTATGGTAGATTCTGCAGGTAGAGAAGGATTAACTTTTGTCTCGATGCAGCACTGGGCACTGGGGTGGCCTGCTGTTATCTTTGTCTCATGGCCATCTGGAGCAACACAAGGCTCTGTCAGAGGTCTGTCTGACAGCTGACCTTGCATCCTTGCAGACCTCATCTCTCTGTCATCTATTTAATAAGGGTGAGAGTGACAACTATAAAGGGAGGAGAGACATGCACATCCACCGTCTGAGGAAGGGCGAGAGCCGAAACGGCACTCAGGTGCAATAAATTAAAGCAATTCCTATACAACTGAAGCCCACAGCATGCGAGCGTTCTCTTTCAGTTTACATGAGAGTGACAACTACACATGACCACAGCCCCTCCAATTTATCTGTGACAGGACAATATTTCTTGTCAGACGTCAGCCAGTGAGAGATCCCAGAGCAGAAGCAAAAGCATTCAGCTTGCTCAGCAGAAAGCCAATTGAGAGGTGCACTGTATCAAGTCAATGGAGACTTTGAGGAATGGTACACGGTACATGATTCTCCATCGGATGACTCTACATCAAACGTAAACAGCTACATGACTGGATTAAGTGTCAATCCAATGCACTGCAATCATGAGCACCATAGAGGTCACTGAATATAAATGGATTAAAAAGCTCTGCTCTCATCACATAACGATAGCACAAGGAACAACCCAATCTTCTAGATGAGCATATAAGGTTCACACACACACACACACACACACACACACACACACACACACACACACACACACACACACACACACACACACACACACACACACACACACACACACACACACACACACACACACTCACACTACTGTACGAAACAAGAAAAGCTTCATAGTTCAGCTGAATATTCTGCCTCAGAGACCAATTGAACCTGACTTTCAAGCAACAATACACAGTAAATGATTGTCAAGCATTTGGTATGCTGAGACGAGCCTTCATGAGCTGCTGCACAGCTGTCGGACACGCTAAGGTCTTATCACAGGAAACCTCTGGCTGCATGAAATCAGAGTGTTAACCACTTACAGTAAACCATATATACTTAGTTGAACCGGAGTCCCCCAGGGGTCTATTAGTTGGTCCCATTCGTTTTTCCTTCAACACCAAAGCCCTTTGCCGAAAAGTTGCAGCTTACAGTTGTAGATCAGTTTTTTTGCAGAATGCGAACATTCTGCAAAAAAAAACTGATTATTATGACGTGCCCAGAATAGATTTGCTATAGGGTTCAGATGGTTAAGCCTGATTTATACTCTTGACATACAATGACGGTGTGCACCACAAATAGCCGATCTACTGCACATGGTTGTGGATCTACTATTTTAGCGAACACCTTATATGGAGCTGGCTGACATATCTACAGTAAGTCTGACATCAGGGATTCCATAGATGGGCATGGCTGACTTCGAGACTCCATATATGGTTATGGCTGACTCATTGTGACATCACTGGGACGACACAAGCATTCTAAGATACCAGATACAACCAAGCTCTCCAATGGTACTCATGTCCCCTCAGCACAGGACACAGGACACAGGACACAGGATAACAGGACACAGGGGGGACACAGAGGAGGACACAGGACAGGACAGCGGACAGGACATGATAGAGACCTCCAGGACTGTATCTTCAAGACTCGAACTTTAAGTCCCTCGACCTCTGGGCTGATTATCACCACTCGACAATACTCAGGATCCAGACCCATATTCCTTTGGCTTGAGCTACTAGTTGCCTTGAACCACCTTTGAACCTCCTTTCGAACCATGTTGAGTACGTTCTTATCGGACACCATTGCGGCGGGGGTCCTAGTCTTAGACAACCAGATTTGTATTTTTCATTAGAAGTTGCACGATTTTTGCAAGTCGGTCCAAAAATAACAACAGACCCGTTTCCATGATGCATGCGTTGGCGTAGAAGACGGTGGATACACCATTAATAGAGTTGTCATATTTATTGTTAATACACATTTACAGAGACAATACATCTGAACCAATGAATCTTGGCATTCGGAAGTTACAGAGTTCAATTGCACAATATTCATTTGTGTTGAACCAAGCTTCAACCTGTTTACACGGGGCATCAGCATCTCTCCAGCATCCACTTCATGGGGACTTATCCCTAGCAAATATAAGACGGTACAGAACTCAGCCAACGCATAAGATCGGCAGATGGAAGTATCTTCTGCCAAATGAAGCACCCAAGAAAAAGAAAGCGAGGCAGCTAATGAAACCGATCAGCACAGCCACGGATACAGAGTACCCCACACTGAACGTTATGGTGTTAGGGTACGACATGACCGTGGTGGAGCACTTCTCTCAGCACATCCACAACCTCTGCAACAGGCTGGGCATCAAAGTGCGGGAGAGCTATGCGTTGCCCACCAAAAGCACAGAGGTCCTGGTCATGCAAGAGCGAGGCACCAAGATGTATGTCGACTCTGTCCTCAAGACTCACAAGAGAGTCGTGCAGCTCGGTCATCTCAGCGCCACATTGTGCCCAACCTTTATGGATGTCCTTTTGAAGAATCGACCCGAGGGCGTTCAGCTATCTGTAAAGGAGCATACGGAGGCTGACTACCATGACCGTTTCAAGACACGTCCAGAACTAGAGGGACTCATGGCACAGATCAGTCACAAAGACTGATAACACTAAACTTGTATCCAGGAAGCTGCGCTTTATTGAAGTTATTTTACACCTTGTACGCACAAAATACCTGTGGTTTCATTTCACCCCCCAGGTGAATGTTAAGGAATCAATCTATTAAATTGGTCAGCATTGATATGCATAAAAGCTCTCCTGCTCTGGCGGAGATCGGGGTCCCAGTACTTTAGGACCAGGCCGTCCTAATACTGGACGACAGGAATCGATAAGGCAGAACTGCTCCCAGATAATCCTGTCATGCGGCTGACCAGCCTCCTCGACACACCCTCTGAATGGACTGGTCGTGTGGCCTTCCTCCTGATGGACGTTTAACTACGTGAAAAGACCGGCTGCACCGTAAACCTCCCGATGGCTGTTCCACCATACCTCGGACCACCCTTTCAGGAGGGGTTCGACATCTTGCTACTGAGGTAGGCCCTAAATCCAGCTCGAAGGACCATGAAAAATACTAAAATTACATTCAAAAAAGGAAAGGGTCGTAGTCTTAGACAACCTTTGATTTTTTTTTGTTGTTGATATTTTTCATGTACCAAACTTCATTTTCAAAAATGAAAGAAAGTCCTAGTTCGTTTTTTGTAAGTACTACAGTAACCATCAATATCATCAGTACGGTATTTATATTATGTTATATAGGACACACATCTTCAGGAGAGTTGAAATATTTTCTATTGTACTGTAGTTTACCAAGGGCCCTCCCAGCTGAATCACAAACTTAATCACATTTCATCCCAGAAGTGATGTGATTCTGTTTATTTTCCTTTTTAGGCCATTTTTATTAGACCAAAATACAGTCTCTGCCAGACAGAGTACACATGATAAATTGGCTAAACCTGCTCCTCCTACCTTGCACACTGTTTAGAGAAACGGGGTAATCTTTTACCGGGTCTCCTGAGAACCACCTTGTGCTTGCTGAGGCTAAATGTCAGAGGCCTGGTATGAAATCGGGGTCATGTCCTCATTGGAGAGTTTGCTGTTGGAGTGTGCTCAAACGTCTTCATCAGCTTTAGCCTGAACACATGGATGGTGGAGACTATGACGGAAAATCTTTGGCGTTTTTCACTGACGAAAAAAACTAAATAAAAACTAAGCTACGATAATTAAAACTAAGACTAAATATATTGAACATTTCCTCAACAAATAAGAACTAGATGAAAATGTTTGGGAGGGACTAGTCGAACTAAGACAAGTCATTTTATGTTTGGTTGTGCTCGGGTCTTGCGCTCTGAAAATAGCAAATCTACAAACTCACAATGTGTTGCGCTGCAACGCGTTGCTAGCTTGTAGATCACCTATTTTCAGCATGCAACCAAGTGTAAAATCAGCCATTACGACGCCATCAAGGCGCGCCAAAATACATTTTAGTCGACTAAATCAACTGTAGATTTAGTCGACTATGATCGTATGATATTTAGTCGAATACAACTAGACAAAAACGAAAACATTTCAGATGACTAAAACTAAATGAAATTTTATTCAAAAAAACTAAACCAAAATTTGCTGTCAAAATCAACACAGGTTAGGTGGAGATGGGGCGTCAAAGCCTAGATATTTAATTTTACAATTCCAAAATGGCCCGACAAGCTCAGCACTTTCCAAAAGTCAGTCTTTCTCTCCTTCCTCTCACTGTAGAGGCATGAGAACACAGATGATGAAATGTGATCGGTTGGGTTACAGGGAACTCATACCTCTTAGCTCTCTAACAACATGTGTTTTGTACACAAATATACAGATACAGTACAGGCAGAACACGTCATGCTCTGGAGACTCTGGATAAGATACTGTAATAGCTGCAAGGAATTTACATAATTTATTCAGAACAAGAAGAAAATTCAATTATTTATGATTCTGCGTAGGCTTAATTATTCTATAACACATCAGGGTCAACTTTGAAAATGTATTTTGCATTACCTCTGTATTACTATTGCATCACTCAAGTGTATTTCATTATCAAAATAGAAAAACTATCTCAATCTCTGCTTCACAGAACACTTGTCTTCAGTGAGAAATGTACCATTGCAGGTGACTTTTATTCCCTTTCATATTGACAAATGTCTCCATGAACAGTGGTGGACAGTAACAAAGTCCATTTACTTGAGTACTGTATTTGAGTAATTTTTGGGGGTATCTGTACTTTACTTGAGCATTTGTATTTTTGGATACTTATGACTTCAAAGACATAATGTACCGTTGACTCTTTTACATCTAGGAATGGGAAAAGTACATTATGAATTAACCACTTATGCCCTATTTCAAATATAGTCAACATAGCAGTTCTGCAAGCTGTCACAAAGTGACAGAGCAACTTTCCTTTGTAATGGAGTCTTATTTGACTGGCAGTATACTTTGACTCAAGTACTGGGTTGAGCACTTGAGTCCACCACTGCAAATGTCTCCATGAATCAAAGGCATCCATGCGAGGGACAGAGCAGAGCAGAGGCGAAGCGCCACCTCTTGAACCTGATGAAAATTCACCTTGAGACACAAGTCAAATAAAACCACAGAGTACGCTTGCAGTCATTATTAATGAAACGTCTGGGAACTGAAGGTGCGTGCGTGCCGCTTCGTCGAGGAGCAACAAGGGGTCTCTGCCAAGAGCACCTGGCAAATATTATTCACCCCAGAGGCTGTTGCAGGATGTTCCCACTGCTGACCAATCAACAGGACTTGGAGTCGCACCAACAGCCACAATTTAGAAGCATTTACACAGGTGACAAAGAGAGAGAGAGAGAGAGAGAGAGAGAGAGAGAGAGAGAGAGAGAGAGAGAGAGAGAGAGAGAGAGAGAGAGAGAGAGAGAGAGAGAGAGAGAGAGAGAGAGAGAGAGAGAGAGAGAGAGAGAATCACATTGATATTCTGCTGAGAGCCTGGGCTGCAAACAATCAAAATAAGTGATTGTTGTCCTGTGGGGTGGGTAAGAGACGCATGGTGGGTGTGTGAACCCCAGGTCTTCTGCCAAGCTATGTGTGCGTGCGTGCACATGAGTGAGTGTGTGTGTGTGTGTGTGTGTGCCTGCGTGCGCGGATGTGTACTCAACTCTAGCCTTGTCGCAGTAATTCTTTCACTCATTTTCATTAGTCTGGGGGATAGCCTGTGAGCGCTGGCCTTGGAGTCTCCAGAAGTATCTTTAGATATACATGAGTCGAACAAAACGATCGCTCTGGCTGCAATCACTCAGGAGCGTTGTTACAGTATGTACACCTATTATTGCTACCACACAATAGGCATCGAAGCAGCAACCGGGTTGTATGGGACAATTAACAGTACTTTGGTTGTGTCTGAAAATTGTTTAATGCTCGTAGCAAACATCAAGGTATTTTAGCATACTGTAATAATTGTTACTGTAACAATAAAAAAAATGCATAGAGTGGAAAACTACCCTTTTATGCTGTGTCTGACAGGAGACCAATTATAGACACCAGTCCTGGAATTCTGTAATTTTCGGGGCACGGTCACTTGGCCTTTGGTAGTGTACATTTTTAGAGGGCAGAAAGGCCAAATACCAGGAAGGCCATCAAAAAAAACAATGATTCCGTCCACAGAAATAATTAAATTGATAAATTTTTCGATACATAGGAGCATTATTATCTGTGAAAGACACTGAATGTCTAAAAAATTTATTGACAAGAAGGGGGTAGATGACCTTCATGAAATTCCTGCCCTGATAGAACAGAAGTCCTGACGTCACTCAATCATGGGTCGCGGAAGTAATTTCTCTATGGAGAATAACATTGGGTCATCTTAGAATCGTCTCATATAAGAATTGTGGTCCAAAAATAAACAAGCTGTCTCTGCGATATTGTCAGGGAGGTGGCTCTGTATCGTTTATGATAGTCAGTCACTCATATTTTATACTGTCTGTTTCTGGCGAAAATGTAACTAATTCGGCAGAAGTAACATTAGCGTTTTCTCACCGTCAGTTGATGCTTCATATCCATATGAGTCAAACCGCCGGGATCATTTGTTTATTTTTGGAACACAGTTCTTATATGACGCGATATTAACCACGTCTGTGGGAATTCAGAATGGGGGTAAAAAAACACGACCCATGTAGGATGCGTAAATTACGTCAGACTTCGGTGCTCTATAGACACAATAGTAAAGATTCAAGTATATCTTCTTGAAACTATCATGTATTGTAGTGTAGAGTGTTATGTAGAGTGTTGATATTTTTCACCCACTCCATATGTTACAGTGTTAAAGGGGAAGACCACCCATTTTCAATATTTAACTATGTCATTAATATAGCATAAAGGAGTTGTGTGGAAATAAGAAAAAAGTTCCCCCCTTTCTGTGTTGCGTTGAACTGGAGGATTGATTTTGGGTTTAACATTGCAAATTACACCGTGATGACTCATCATGGTGTAATTTGCAATGTTAAACCCAAAATCAATTTGGGTTTAACATTTAAAATTTTTAACATTTAAATTTTTTCTTATTTCCACACAACTCCTTTATGCTATATTAATGACATAGTTAAATATTGAAAATGGGTGGTCTTCCCCTTTAAGTACGATAGAATGGACAGTACAGTCAGTATAGCACTCTTAAAGGTATCATGACATTCATGTTTACACCACATTCAGAGTCTTTGTCCTGGTCCTTCAAACGTGTACAAAAAGTTTTAACTGAAAATTCCACTCCAGTGATTCACTGTAGGTGTTTTTGTCTCACATTTCTAAAGCCTTTTCAACTGCAATGAAAAAAGAAATCTTTGCCTGCGGGTGTCGCTGGTGAGGGATTTTGCCTGTCAATCATCGCCTCTGCTCCGCCCCCCCCAAAGGAAAGGATAGGGGAGGGGAGGGGCGAGGAGGAGAGTGGGCGGGATTAATCGACTGTGACCTCACTGTCGAAGGGCCAAGCTCAGATTACTTTTCAGCCTAATTATTCATAAAACCCCAGACCACAGAAAATCCACTGAATGTTCAAAGTTCAGATTTTTTGGGTGTAATTGAGGTCATAAAACCCCCAAAAAAACATAAAAAATTAAAAAAGTGAAAATGAATGTCATGATACCTTTAACGCGAGGTGAGTATTTTGAGTAGATACCCTCTTGCTTATGATTCAGACTATTTACAGACTACAGTATGTATGTTTATACAGGAACAATGATGATCATCATAACTTTTAGATGCTTTTGAACCCCCCCCCCCCACCCTCCCAGCTGATGGCTGCTAGCTTTTTTTTTTTGAGCTTTGTCATGCCGGCTTTGTATTGTTATAGACTATTTCCCTTTGTAAAGCAGGCTTGGAGTGCGTTTTTGTCTAACAGAGAAAGAGAAAATGCTGAGACCAAAACAAAAGCTGTGCACGTCTGTGATCTGCATGGAGGGTGATCAAGGGAGCTTTAAGCTATAGGCTCTCACCACTTGCAGCCAAAGCTGTGATGTATAGTTCAGCCCAGCTCTCAGGACAAACAACACTTTCTGCAAATGGTTGACCACGTACCCGTGTGGATCAAAGACACCCCAACGCCAGATATAGCAACAACACACGCTGTCCTTCATCAACATGACAAGTACCTAGAGTAGGCCTGTCACAATTATTACATAATCGCTTGATCGCAATCATTTGAGATGAACGCAATTATTTTGCATAATAATCGTCAGAATCGTTTCCATGTATCAGTATAAAATAAAAATAAATTTCAAACATTTTCAAAAATAGCTGAAATGGCAGATCTGCAAGCTCATAACGCATCACAATGCGATGTGTTGTTTATTTAAAGGGACTACACCATGAATTTGAACTTTTCCTTCTTTTTTGTGTTTTTGGTCTCCCCTACCTCTCTTCTATCCCAAAAAATACCCCAGTTTGAGCACTCAGGCTTTCACAGCATATCTGGGGTTTTATGTAAATTGGCCTCAAAACAGGCCAAAATGATTTGCCCTCGCACGTGACGTCACAAGCGATACAATCCCTCCCGTTTTTCAGTTCCAACATAAAAAAAATAAAAAAAAACTTTTTCCACACAGAACCAAGAGATAACATGCATACAAACTGGCTCAATAGCACCACGTGCCAAATCAGGACAATGTGGTATTGCAGGTGAAAGTGCTTTATAAGCCTTTTGAAAAACGTTTGAAGGACATAAACAATATATTAAATATAAAAAAATATATATCATGGTGTAGATCCTTTAAAAAGTTTGAAATTACAACACTATTTTATTATTCATAATTATATAAAAAATATGATCTAAATTCTTTTTTATTATTAAAATTGTCTATTTTGGCTATAGTACCGTACATTATTTATTTTGATTATTGGCAACGGTCATTTGTCGTTAAATGTGAACGCTAGGGGGTGGTAATTGCCATCCCCTGGGACCCCATATGACGCCCTGGCAGGGAATCAGCAAACTCTAAAGTCATGTAACGTCAGCAGTTTCTGTCTAACAGCTGGATATACAGTATAGATTCTCATCGTCAATCAAATTTTGCGATCGTTTCATTGAATCAAGCAACGATGACATTTTTATGGACAAACTGACTTTGTCCTATAAATCAAGCTGATGGGAGGGCATGGCCATCATACTTATACATGGCTGTCATGAATGTCACTCATACTGTTCCAGCAAATACACACACTGATGGAGAATGCTCCCATGTAGCACAGTGTTTGACAAACATATGGTTGTGAGTTGTGACCCATTTTGGGATTTGGGGGAGATCCGTTTCTGTCGGTCAAAACAAGTAAATATATCACGACTCACGTACCCATTTTATTTTTTACCGTTCCTACACATCTGATTGATTCATAATGTATTTTTGTAAGTTTGGGTACCGTGAAGACGGCCTAAAGTATGACCCTGGGGCTCATCATACATACAACTGTGTAACTCATTGTGTAACAGATTGTGAGGAAGCGACATGGTCTTGGGCTTTTTGGAGTATATTGTCTGGTGTCCTGGGCTGTCCAGCATGGTAATAAACATGCAGCTCAACAGCCCCTATGTGTGATAGGATTTTGTTATTAGCCCACAGCTGATTTACACCAACATACTAAACCTGACATGATACCCTGCACACCTACAGTATGACACCTATGCAGTCTAATTTATACAACATACTAAGCGTGACTAGGCGTGCAACAGCTAATCAACTAATGAATTTAATCGATTACAGAAAATAATTGATTTGAATAAAATAATCGATTTGGAGGTAATAAATAATCATTTAGAAGTTTTTTGTGACCAGGAAAATAATGCCAAATCAGATGTTAACGTTTTTGGTGTTTTTTTTTGCCTTTCTGCCGAGTACAATAGAGACGGACATGAAACAGGGAGAGAGAGATGGGGAGAGACAAGACATGCAGTAAAGATCGTCAGAAACGGGACTCGAACCCGCGATTCACTGTCAGGCTACATTGGAGCCCAAGTGCCCGGACCGCTAGGCCGGCGGTCCAGTCCAGATGTTATTACTGTCTGGCAATGTTTTAACTGGTCCATGCGGACCAGTGGAATGCGCAGTTAGCTGGCCCGGAATATTTCAGTAGTGCGTATGGGCCAGCAGGCCAGTTACTGTCGGGCCTGGAACTGAACTAAACGAAGCTAAACCAAACCAAACTAAGCTAATGCGTTCAACTAGAAGATAGATAGATGTTTACGTGGACTGGGAAGGGGCACTCTAGCCTCATTCCTATTCCAGCTGTATCCTGATGGGCCGAGCTGCAGCAGATAGTTTCTGATATGTCTGACCTCCCAGACCGACTCAGATAAGGAGTGCAGGGAGCGACTTTAAAGCTGCTTTCTCGATGAAGGAGTAAGATATCCACTTCAGAAGTTGAACTTGGTGACTTTACTGGAGTAAAAGTTAAGAGGGGAGGGGGTGGGGGATGCT
>NC_137608.1:40762333-40782333 GCF_963280865.1 Gymnoscopelus braueri | reverse complement strand
TTAGCCTACAGTACTCACAAACAAGCAGAGTGTGTTGCTCTTATAAGGAGGATGCTGGCTAAAGCACATCATGGCACTGGCAGCAAGCTACCCTACTCTGGGGAGATCATCTCCACTGGAGATGATGTATTGGACCTATTACAAACCTGGACATAAGAAGTAGAGGACAATTATGAATGGCTGAAGTATGAATATGACTACATGCAAAAATTAGTCTGCATATCAGAACTTTGGCTAGTTAGCTAAAGTATAGAAAACAAGGGTTGGCTATTAATGATCTGAGAATGCATCTGTTATAGGCTAGATCTATAGGTTATATGAGGATGGCATAACAGGAAATGTTTAACTTATACATAGTGAAGGCTGTAATGTGCGTGTGTATGCAAATAAGTTGTTTTATTGTAACAGCAAAGTCAATCAGTGTTTTTAATAACTATGTATGACCCTGCGAACATTTTGAAAAGTCAGTAAACAATAACACTGTGACTGAAACAATAATATTACGATGCCTAGATTGCCTACATATTGTTATACATTTCCTTTAAGCCCATATGGGCTTAAGAACTTAAGAAGCAACCATTCTGAACCCTTTTGTGATAGAACCCATTTTTATCTAGCATGCTTATCCATGCTATTGTAGATGTTGGATAAGGAAGACATGTAGTCCTTCTGTTGTGCTTGCTTACCACCTCCTTGGCTCCTTCACATGGGGGGTTAACTTTCCTCTCTACAACTACAAGTGTGAGCCAGCCATAGTCAGACGCTGTTTCTCCCTCTCTCTCTCTGCTCACAGACCTCCAGGCCACTGTAGCCTGTGATTGGGCCACTTCAGATGATAGACAAGCCAGTAGGCCAATTAGATGAGTTCTCTTTAGTTTGTGGGCCGCTCGATTTAATTTGCAAGTTGATTCGGTTTTCTTTGAGTTATCAGTTCTGAATGAGTGCTAGAGTTGATATGGCTGGCCAAGGAAAGGAGGACCAGCTTCTTCAGATCTGCCTATTAGGAGCTGATGGGTTAATTGGACTGCACCATGTGATTATGGGGAGGGGCAGGGATTTGTTAGTTTGAATTTACAATTAGATTTTTGAACAAATGCTTTTTTTAAATATTTCAGTTGCATTGTAATTTCATTAGTTAATATGAGTCCTAGTGTATTCCCCTTTGTGTTAGTAGTGGTCTGATCACCCACTATATTTGTTCCCCTCATGTCTCATTTTGGTTAGGTCAGTCATGCTGTGAAGTTGAGTTCTGTTCAGTCCCTTAATGTTGACCTCATTTAGCCTGATTATCAGCCTGAAGCTGCGTGGAGCTTCAGTCTGAAATTGGCTGCAGTGTCGGTGATTACAAAAGGGAGGGGATTCAAATTTCCCTAAACCAATCACAAGAGATCCACGGATCCGCCTACATCTGACGTCATCGCACAGCTTGTTTTAGCAGATATTCGCTGATTGGCTTGTCGTTAGACGCACCCCCACCTCCGACTCTCATTGGACGGTACTTTTTGTATCGAATAATTCCTAGGCTCACATTTCAACACCAGACCAAGAGGGGCAGTCCACTCAGAAAGTGGGCGGTGTCTATGCTTTGAAACCAGGCTAGACCTCATTTGTTTAGGGGCCCTACAATTTTTTTTCTCCTTGTCTCCCTGTGTCTCTCTCACCAACCAACTTTCAGTCTATTGACTTCCATAATTCTCCAAAGATTCAGATTCATGTAGTGTTGACACACAGCACCATGCGCAAGCATTATCTACTAGAACACTGGTTCTCAATGTGGGATCCAAAGATCCCTACGGGTCCTAGAGGGGGTTCCAGGGGGTCCCCTGCTAAATGATAGATAGAGAAATAGAGAAACCAAATGGACCCTTACAGGTCTGTAACTCTGAGAGTGTACAAATGGACCGGTGAGACTCATTTGGTTCCATTTGTACACTGTCAGAGTTAAATGGCCTAATGCACATCAAACTGGGGGTCCTTGAAATTAAAAAGGTTGAGAATCAATGATCTAGGGATGTTTATGTGCATCTCTGTAATTACCAGCCTTTCTGAAACATGGGACCCCTCCATCATCAGGACATGGAGGTAAACAGTGAAGAAACAGGACAGCAGAAGCAATGGCTGCAGTGTGAAATCCATCAGTGTTGATGTATGATGGAGATGGTTGATAAGCCTGTGTGTTTTGCTCTGGCAGTGGGCAGAGTGAAAGGGGATCAGCCCACAGCAGTGTTTAGAGGTTCAAACACCCCCCTGGGGGAGGGGAATGGATCGATCCTCCCTGGCCAGGCGCCAATCCTCTGTAGCTAGATATACATTACGCACGCACACACGCACGCATGCACGCACGCACACGCACACACACACACACACACACACACACACACACACACACACACACACATTATACACGTTATGCACACACACTGAGATGAGCTTATAGGCCTGTATTTTGAGTGGTGCAGGATACAGATGTTTCTAGATGGACTGGTTTCCACAGAGAGGGCCCCTGCTGTGGTGTGTTCTGTCGTCATGATGCACTAATTAGAGGGCACAGTGGAGCTGCACTAGAGCTGCTGTCTCATTAGTGAGAATGGTCTCTGCTCCGTTGAGGCCTGCATCCCACCCATAGGAGCTCCTCCCAAACCCACAGGAGAACAGAATATTCCTACAACGCCTGCAGGGAGAGGACCTAAACAACCACGGCAACCACAACTGGTGTAGTGCTCTACTCCATCCCTTAAACATATACGCAGGCAGAGATTCAGTATCTATGCACACAAGCATGCACGCACACACTCACAGGACTAAATAAAATCATCAGGGCCATTTGGTACTTTTGATTCATTTCATACACTATCAGAGTTAAATTAACACTGAGGATTTTACAGCATACTCCCTTTCCAGCTCTTGCCAACACCGCACAGCTTTAGAGAACAGGATTACTGGCTCACAGGCAAAACAGGGTTTCCCAAAAGGGGCAAATCCATACGCCCGCAGAAGGGCAAGTGGCTGTGGTTTTGACCAGCTGTCCTACAAATAGCAGACATCCTCTGCAAAACAGATGTCCATGATCCACTGCCATCGCCTGTAAGTGGGTGTTCCCGGGAGCTCGGATCAATGTGTTGTGGAATGGCTGTGGCCTGCTTGCGTTTGGAGATGAGGATGAGGATGAGGAGGAGGAGTAGAGACAGTGGGTGTCTGGGCCACCGTTCGTCAGGCCCCGTTGTGACAGTTTTATCCCAGCTGAGGGGGAAGGTAACACGGCGAACAGCACAATGAGGAGCGATAAACGTCAGGCCTGGCCCCAGTGCCGTGGTAATGGCTGACAAACGGCTCACTGGCTCATCTCATAGCCAGTCGGTTGCAGACATGCATGCAGCTCTGTGATCAACTCCGTCGAGGTGGGGTTGGGGAGGGGGGAACAGAGTGCAACAGCAATGAGTTAATTCCCGCAGGGTAGGCGTGCACGCTTTGGCCTCCAGTGACAGCCGTGCTGTGACACTGCCTCGCATAATATTCACATGGAATAAAACAGTTCCATAGTGAGCAGCGAGTGGGAGCGACAGTAACAATGTAAAAGCATAAAGGATTAGGTTTCCATGTCTTGTGAGGGGACAGGGTTCTTGTGGGAATGGTGTTCAGGTCTTTCTATTATTTCTATACCAAGCACTTCTGCTATAGTTATAATACAGTACAGTATATGATTATTGTGGGTGTTGTTTTCTTGACTCTATACTACCTACCTACCTTTTGAGGATACAAGTGTACACTTGCACTTATTACAAGTCAATAGGGATAAGTCAATCAGCTAAATATGTAAAATGCAGTGAATGAGTGATTACAATTTTACTTGATAGATTTCATAATTGCACCAATCATTGGGGCAATTGGTGTCTTAGTTTTAGTGAAGAAAGGAAAAACATTTTTTATGAAGCCCATGTCAATAATGTATTATAAACATACTTATAATGCATTATAATCTACTTAACACTACGTAACACTGTATAATTGTACATATAAGCACTCATAAATACTGCTTTATTACAGTAATCGTAACTCATTTTCAAGCATTTTCAAGTATCATAATACTTCATAATTGCTGGTAACTCTTTTTTTGCCCAGGATCATAGTGTATTATAATTCTCATTGTTGTAATACATTATAATACTTTTATAATGCATTATAATCACTGTTATAATGGAATATAATGTGATATCCCTATGATATCACTTTGATATGATCATATCAATGTGAAAAAATCACACCCAGTGTGAAGTGGGCGGTGTGGTCACAGTGGTCATCACAGTGATGGAAGTTCACTTAAAGAAAAGTAATATTGTGGACCAACACCCCTAACTTAAAAAAAAATCACACCCTGTGTGAAGTGGGCGGTGTCTTGCTAGCTAATCACAATACTGAATGGAGTCAACCAATCATGTACAAAAGATAAATACATTTATTGAAACACTCTTTATGATGGACGAAACCATAACTTGAAAAAAACAAATTTTTGGTTTTTTTCAAGTTATGGTTTCTTATATAGGGCTATGCACATGTGTCATGTGACACTGGCCAATCACAGTCCTGAATAGAGTGTGATTGGCCAATCACAGCGCAGGATAATTGTACAAATTTCCTGGGCCCAGATCACAGCGCAGGAAAATGTACATTTTTCCAAATCTCACTTATAGGGGCGGTTTCACCGCCCAAAAACATAAATGTGTTTTTTTTAAGTGCATAGTCCTATTTATAGGGCTATACAATTGTCATTTCCCTAGCCAATCACAGTCCTGAATAGACTGTGATTGGCCAATCACGGTGCAGGGTTAGGGGGGTACACTGGTGGCCAATCACAGCGCAGGATTTGGGGTGCAAATATCCAAACCGCCCAAAAATCACACCCAGTGTGAAGTGGGCAGTGTGGTCATCACAGTGGTCATCACAGTGATGGAAGCTCACTTTAAAAAAAAGATTTTTTTTGAAGTGCATAGTCCTATTTATAGGTTATTGATTTCATCATGTGTCTCGCTAGCCAATCACAGTGCTGAATAGAGTCAGCCAATAGTCAGCCAATCACAGTACAGCTAGGGGTGTACTAATGCTAGGGGTGTACTAATTATGAGCCAATCACAGTACAGCGAAGGGTGTATTAATGAGGTGTCCCAACCAAGTCATTATAAAATGCTTTATAATGTGTTATGATTATTGTTATAAAGAATTATGAATGTGTATGAGTGCTTACAACTGTAATTATACAGTGTTAGCAGATAATAACACATTGCAAGTATGTTTATAATATATTATAGAGATGCGCTTCATAGAAATCTACTTACAGTATATAGTGTAGGTAGGTACATAATTGTAAGCATCTTTATTTATAACGCAGATATTCATTGAGTACATACATAGCCTACACATGTTTCTTTATGTGGCTGTAATACACATTTTGTTGGTCTGGAATAAAGCCATTTTAAAAATGAAGCATGGCACTTTATGCCATTGAAATTATCCAACTCTAAAGAAACAGATAAAGTTACTCTAGATAAGGTAACACATTGTTTTTCACACTAGACATGCCCTGCACCCTGACTACCAATAGGTTCAAATAGAATAAAGATGGTTTTAACAGATGTCCAGATCAACCCACCCATCCCTGATTCAAACACTGCAAAAGAAGGGTGGTACTGGTACATCCACACACAGTGTAAACTATAGATTTAAACACAGAAACTGATGGTTTTCAGTAAGATAAAGCCTGATTGTGTTGCAGAGGATATGTGTAGAAGGAGACAAAATTGAGTAAAACAGTGGGAGCATCCCAGGTGGTTGGTGCAACTTAATGAACCAAGACATACTGTACTAACATACTATGAAATTGGATGGGTGTTTAAAAAAAAAAAAAATATATATATATATATATATATATATATATATATATATAGTGTGGAAATAAAATTAAAAGCAGAAATATAAACCAGGCCTGCATCATTTTGATTAGTAACACGTGGGGCAGTAGACTGGTAAACTGGTAAAAGGAATAATGTGACAGAACATAAAAGTGAGTCATTGGGATACACGTAAATGTGAACCAGTGAGTTACAGTATCTGTCCTCATGGTCTAACAATCCAACTGGATTGATGATAATATTCAATAACTACCAAACACTGAGGAATAAAAGACCATGCCAGAGCGTGATAAATGCACAGCTTTTGACAGCGGCTGTCATGACCTTTGGCAAGGTCATTGCATTCCAGCAGCAGCACAAAAACACTGCTACAGAATGATTAAATTGCTGCCACTTTGGTTTCATTTGTGGACTGAGTCCTCTGAGTGTTATCTGCTGTTGTAGCAACGCCTCTCAGCTCAACCTGTAGCTTCATCTACGCAAGTCCCAGAGGCAGATTGGACCTGTTCTCCCTTATTCCTTGGTTACATAAGTTTTGTGTAGGAAACATGAAGTGGGTTACTCGGTTGTGAGTTGCACTGAGAAATAATGTGTATAATGTATATCAGGCAATGCAAGGGAAACGTCTCCCACGTAAAATGCTATCACAATCCATCAATGACGTGAATATATGCCAAACACAATCTCTTCCTTCCTTCACATATCCGGTGCGAAGCAATATGCAACCAACACTCCATAATACATAAACACAGATAGAATGCTACAGGCAGGGGAACCACTTGGTAATCTGTGACCCATGACAACATATACAATTGGAGCGGTGCCCAGTGTTTTTTGAACAATAAGCTCTACTTACTATTGCATCTTTGAGTGGCCATGTCAGCACAAATTTAGAATAAACATGGGAAAATTCTCATTCTACTACTCTGATGACACGCCATCCATTAAAGGATGTGAATCACGGGTTTCTTTCAAAACTGGCCTGAAAAAAACATCTATCAGGAGACCACAAGGGGAGGTAAATGTAAATTCCCATCGAAAGGAGGTGTCAATTCACTGCCGTCGTTTTTCCTTTTTCTTCTTTGTACATATAGTGTTTGTTGTTGATGACTGTATTATTGTGTAAATGTTTTATTCTAATACATAGAACCACAATGGAAACAAGTCCAGGGACTTTTTTTTGTGTTATCCTTTTAGCCTTAATGTCTTACTGTATTATGTGCTGTTTACATTTCTGACTAATAAAGTATTCAATCAGTCAATTAATCCATTAATCAATGTCCTTGGAATCATTAAAACATTTTCATCCCTATTCAAGACCAGGGACAATTAGGTAACAGTTTTGTCTGCAGCTGCATCTTACCTGTGTCCTGTCGGAACTGGTGCATGGACTGCAGGTCTATGATGTAAGGGGCGAGCTGGGCATCCACTTGACCCAGAACCACGGTTCCCCTTGCGTCTCCCTTCAGCACGTTCTCAATGTGGTGGCAAACTGCGGCACTGTAGGGCCTCCATCGCCCGTGTTCATTCAACCACTCCCAGACCACCACCCTGGCCAGGTTCTGTGGTGGGTATCCTAGCCCGTTGACATGAGCCCCAGAGCCTGGACGAGCCATCTCCCCCTTTACTAAGCAGCCTATACCAAGCGTTGGTTGGCTATGTGCTGCTGGTGCTACAAGAGCACTGTGACCCAGTCAGTCAACAGACACACCAAAGCATTCTCAGCAAAGCCAACCATTAACAGCTCGCATCAACAATCACTATGACAGTCTTCAATCATCTGGTGGTGCTTTGAGGAAGCAGCTCTTGAAGAGCTGCCTCTACAGGTACTTTCCAGCTTCTGGTTCGTTGATCAGCCAAAAGCAGCCTCTCCTCTTGTGGCTGGTTGTAAGTGGCAGATGATGCAGTCTCAGACCTCCTCAGCAAGCCATACCAATAAACACAGCAATTTCTCTAAAACAAAAAAAACAAATAATAATAATAATAATAAAATTAAAACAAGCAAAAGGGAAGACACATAAGTAAATGAGCAATGGGATTTTTTTTTCATGAGAACTGTTTGAATAGAATTTAAGTCAACTATGGGATCTGTTTCAGAAGGGGGGGGGGGGCAAAAGATGAAGCTCATAAGCTCAAGTGCCTCATAGTAAATGAACTGTTTACTGTAGAAGTAGTGTGATATAAAGTAATAGCGATAAAGGTAATTATGTGCTGTTTCAACAGCAATAGTAGACTAATTGTTTTGACATTTTAATAGAGGGGACACATTCGTAGCCATAGGCTATACAAAAACAGAACACTGCAATTCTAGTAATATCACCCGAATTCTTCGAACAATGCAAATGAATACAAAGGCAATGACATGTTTTGCTGCTGTTCATCTGATTATAGTAAACAGTCGTCATAGACTTGATATCGACAGATATTGTCTCCATAGTATGCAAATTCATCACGCACGTTGTTGGCGTTCAGTCATCTATTTATGTTTGTCGACATACGGACCTGTAGGTTAACGGTTGTGATGATCATGTCAGGTAAAGGTTGACTGTCTGTGTCTCAGTCGAATATATTACAAAAAAGAGGGGAAAAGGGAATCTCGAAAGAGATTTGTGCCTCTTTTTTTGCAATATATTCGATATATAGACATTTAGCATTATGCATCTCGCAAATCCTTAAAATCATTGAAATATTGTATTTAAGACCTACCTCTCAGTTCAGATGACCTGATCATTGATAAAGCGTTATTATTGCAGGAAATCGACAACGGCCGTTGTTCTACATTTCCACACGCTCGCTTCGGTTTGTGACTCCGCCACCACGGTTCCAGAAGATGCGTTGTGCCCCAATTACAATCTCCAGGACGTGTGAGTGGTATAGAGGCTACTGCCACTGCTTCCTCCCCGTCTATCACGATTTTTCAGTCATTATTATCTGGAACTAAACGTGCATAGCCGCCCTCTAGCTGATCCAAAATTACGCACAAAGGTCCAGTCGCACCTGTATGGTTTGGTTTTGTCGGTTGACCACCTCACTCTCCCTTGGCTAGACCAGACGCGCAGAGCGCATCGCGATGCTGAGGGGGGAGGGGGGGGGGGGGGGTAAGAAAATCGTAAAGGATGTTGCGTCGCTGGAGTGAGGAGATCAGGAGAAGGAGACGGTAGCTACCATTATTTCTTTTTTAATAAAGGAACCCGTTTGCAGGGTGGAAAACTCTCAATGCTGTTGTTGATGGAGGGCAATGCATTTTCAGGACATTTTTCCATGGTCTGTGATCAGGGGCGTGCTTATCAGTAGGCCCTAGTCAAACCCCAGTGAGGCCCCTGGGTTGGGACCCATTTCTAAGGGTCACGAGTAGTTATTTGTTTGTTTCCTACATTTAGTTTTTAATTATTTAAAAAGATGAAAAATTGCCCTTACAAATACTCTGTGTGCTACTCTTAAGTGAACAATTATGTCATTAATCTGCTGCCCTATATTGATCCATTCCTGGCTAGTTGACTTCCACACAAATGAACTGTCACACACTCCACATTACTTCATTGTAAATTACTTAATATATTATATTATATCATTTTAATAAAAGAAAAATAGGCCCTAAACAATCCCTCTCGGAGATTGTTCTAGACCTGCGAATTTAGTCCCGTTTCCGTTGCTTAGAGATATTTGTAATATGCTGCTAAGAACATATGGAAAAGTGTATCTTTATCATCATCTTTAATGTTGGCTAATATGTTTATTACACAGGTAGATTTTTTAGAAAATTGTAATGTCCAGCCAAGTTCATTTAAAACTAGAAAAAGTGATCCTCGGAGCACTGCCAGTCCCCTAGTGGTTGAAATCTGAACATCAGAGTACTACGTCACGCTAAGCTTGGCCAATCAAAAAGAGGGACATGTAAGAAAACGTTTTCGTCCATATATGGATGAAAAGGGGACCGACAAAGCCTCATGTAGGCCTGACCCCCTGGGTCTGGCAATAATGTATGTGTAATAATGTAATGTGTGTATATATATGTATGTATGTATGTATGTATGTATGTATGTATGTATGTATGTATGTATGTATGTATGTATGTATATATATATATATACACATATATATATACACATATATATATATATATATATATACACACTGTATACAGTATACTGTTTATATAGCCAGTATAAACCATACTGGACAAAAATAATTGTGAGAAAGAGGTAAACTACAATACCAGCAATCCCTTGCATTCTACCCCAAATCTAAACCACTGTTTCCAAAGCTAAAATGCTTGATTGACTCTTTTCTCACACTCATTCACTCACCATTCCACAGCAATGTGTTTAGGGGTGCAACAGTTAATCCAACTAATAATTTAATGTATTAAAAGATTAATCGATTATAGCCTAATAGAAAAACATACTGAAACAGCAGATCTACAGGCTCCCAATGCATGCGGCCGGCCGGCTGACAGACACCGTAATCACTCTCATGTCACTATGACTCAGCCATAACCAAATAAGGATTTCCTAATGCAGCTATGTGTGTTGTCTAACCTCAATGTCATGTGTGTTGTCTAACCTCAATGTCAACCTCTAGTATCATAGAAATACAGGAACATGAAATGTGGGTGAAAAGGCAATTGGATTACAATGACAATTTTACCAATTTGGTTTGCAATAAGGCAAGTAATACTTTATTGCCAAAGGTTTTATTGCAGCTAGTATATTATAGACGCTCTGTTGGTCTGCCAGTTCAAAAAGGTGTTAGGGTTAGGTGCCCAGTTTTCCCTAGTGCTCTGAATGTTTTGGTGCCCACCTTTCCTGTTACCCAGTGTATCACTCCCGTACACCCTTCCTCTGTCTGTGTGTGTGTGTGTGTGTGTGTGTGTGTGTGTGTGTGTGTGTGTGTGTGTGTGTGTGTGTGTGTGTGTGTGTGTGTGTGTGTGTGTGTGTGTGCGTGTGTGTGTGTGTGTGTGTGTGTGTGTGTGTGTGTGTGTGTGTGTGTGCGCGACGCGCGTGTGTGTGTGTGTGTGTGTGTGTGTGTGTGTGTGTGTGTGTGTGTGTGTGTGTGTGTGTGTGTGTGTGTGTGTGTGTGTGTGTGTGTGTGTGTGTGTGTTTGTTTTGCCCACCTCCCCCTCTCTTTCACACTCCCTGTGTGTGTGTGTTTAGCGGCTGACGCCCACCTTTGCATTGACTTAACATGTAATTGTGCCACACGCCAGTTCTGGGGAACCGCTGATCCAACCGACTTCACACTCTGCACTGCACTCCACTGTGGCGTCATCAGTACACTCCAAATACGAAGACAATCAGTCGGACAGTTCTCGAGATACACGAAGGACAGAGTCACTAAACTCACTCACTTGCAGAGATGTGTGGCATTTATAGATAGATGGGATTTGTTCTTTTCTTAGAAACTACACACAACTCATGAACTATAAGTAGCCGACCTGTTCACCTGTTAAATATACTGTAGTATCTTCTTTTTCTTTTGGCTGTTCCCTTCAGGGGTCGCCACAGCGAATCATCAGCTTCCATCTCACCCTATCCTCTGCCTCTTCTTCTCCCACACCAACTAACTTCATGCCCTCTTTCACTACATCCATAAATCTCTTATTTGGTCTTCCTCTAGGGCTCCTGACTGGCAGTTCCAACCTCAGCATCCTTCTAACTACCGATATACTCACTATCCCTCCTCTGTACATGTCAAAACCGTCTCAGTCTGGTCTCTCTGGCTTTATTTCCAAAACATCTAACATATGTTGTCCCTCTGATGAACTCGTTCTTGATCCTATCCATCCTCGTCACTCCCAGAGAGAACCTTAACATTTTAGTATTTGCTACCTCCAACACTGCTTCCTGTCTTTTCCTCAGTGCGACTGTCTCTAAACCATACAACATTCTAGCCTGCTCTATTTATGAGCAGGCTACACTAAGACAAGCTAAAAAAATAGTCACAGACGTTACCTATGTTTAGCATGATGAGTATAAATGAATGCCCTCAGGTAGAAGGTACGGGGTACCCATGTGTGGCTTAAAAAGATTTAATTACTCCTTGTACCTGTGTCAACTAAACTGTTAAATGATGCTTTGAAATAGGACTGATTGTAAAGGGCTAGGTGAATTCCACAATTTGTGCACTTATGGGGCTGTGGCAGGGGTGAAAGCCCAAGCCAAATTTCCCTTGTGGACAATAAAGTTTACCTCCACCTCGACCTTGAACATATAGCTGGTGTCACCACCGTCTTGTACGCCTTGAAATGGAAACCTCGGTCTGGACAACTCTATCGCGACCTAACCGGTGCCCCTTGGTGGTAAAAGCCAGTAACATGAACATCTCAACCTCAGCTTCACATTAAAGGAGCACTTTGCCCATTTTCAACCTTATCTTCATATAATTGATTGATCCGATTCCTCACTAATGCTCATTATCAGATATATAGCAACATATCTGTCTACTCGCTTGGTGTCTCAGAGGTGGATTGTGGACAGTTCAGAAACATGTTTTTATTGATGCAAGAAAAATGGCTTCTATTTCAGCATTCACATTTTCCAGGTAGAGAAAGGCTTGGAATCCCCACCCATGTTGTCATTGGTATTCAGGTTTCTGAACTGTTCACAGCCCGCCTCTGAGATGCAGAGTGAGTAGTAATCATTAGTAGTGAGGACCAATAAGATAGGATTGAAAATGGTTGAAGTACTCCTTTAATAATGAAAAGGCTCCCTCTTCAAACCTGCTACAATGCGTTGTGTACATTATGTGCAATTGCTGAGTTCATGGTAAAAGTAAAAGTTATAGTACATATATTTTTGTTATCAGATTAATAATGCGGTTACAAGGAGGCAATATAGGCTACCACCATGATATGAATAGACTTGTGTGACAGATAACTTGTTACAGAAACAGTTAAGATGGAGAAAAGAGTGTTTGAATGTGTATAAAGTGTTAGTATTATGTGGGTTGTCTGAGAATATTTGAGTGGTACAATACAATAAATTGCTGCAATCTACTGAATCTAGTGCTTCTCTCCAATTCCTGATTTCCAGCAATGCCTGAAAGATATGTAGTCCAAGGTGGACATCTAGTGGCAATATTTGAGAACTGCAGACATATTGCTCTTACTAAACAGTGACCTAGGATGCCACAGTTCATTTTCCATTGAAAGTACCTCTATTCAGAGAGATAAAGGTGAAGGATTTTCCTCCTTCAAATACTATATTATGCAGAACAACTGCCACCAGTCTATGCAGTCATTTTCAACTGGAAACTGCTGGCCCTGGCTGCTACGATTGATTGATTGATTGATTGATTGATTGATTGATTGATTGATTGATTGACCTTTTATTCTGAAAACTTAAAGTGCAGTTAACCCATTTCACATAACTGCTGCAGACTATAAAAAGTAGTCATTTCCTCTATTTGTATGTCTGCTTCTTGTGTTTAACATTTTCCTTTTGTTTATCTTCTACTTTTTGTGTAAAACTGAAAAATTAATAAACATTGAATCATAAAAAATATAAATAAATTGTCCTTTCCCATACAGCTTTTGAATCCGCACGGTACAAAGTCTGTGGAGTTCCCTTTGGTGGAATATACTGTGTACATCACAAACCTTAGAAAAGTAATTGACTAGATATTTGTCAATATTTTACAATCCTTTGAACCATATACATTTTGATACTCTCACTTGAAAAGCTCCACTGTAATTCCCGTCATCAAAAAGCCAAGGATTACTCAACTTAATGCCCTTAATGCTGCCCTGACCTCTGTGAAGTGTAGGCTAAATTACTGTTTACCAAGCTTTGTAGTAGGTGGCTTGCTCATTCATGTGTCTGATTGTGCTGGGGGAAAAGCTCTTTAGCAGTCTACTGCCAGTGGCCTTGTGGCTAGGGAACTATTTTCCATGTGCCATCATCTGAAACAGTCACTTTCTACAAACTCCAATCTAAGTTAGTTTCCCAAGTTAGCAGCTGACACACAACCATGATTTGACAGATCCAGAATGGTGACTAGTCAGCATAGGAGGAGAGGACAGGAGGTGTCCTGGTGCAGTCGCCACAACGGGGTCTTCCCAATGTTCCCAGGTTTTATGCTCCCTGGGTTCTATGTTCCCCACTTAGCTTAGGGTTAGGTTTAGGGTTGGGGTTTAGTTTGTATGCGAGAGCTGGCGAGAACTTCTGGGAACTCAGATTAGGGTTGGGGTCATGGTTAGGTTTAGGGTTAAGGTTAATTAAGCAGGGAACATATCCCGGGGAACATAGAACCTGGGGAACAAGAACATAGATACGCTCCAGCAACAACTTGCAACGATCTGTATGCTTCCATGGCCAGGAAGTGAGCAGACAAGATCAGATAGGTAGATATAGACAGATAGGTAGATATAGACAGACAGACAGACAGACAGACAGACAGACAGACAGACAGACAGACAGACAGATACACAATTATGTTTTGTTTTCTTTCCTCTCTCTCATCTGTATACTTTGAGCGATGCACTAGGTGAAATTCCACATATGCGAATATACCTGGCCAATAAACTGATTGTGATTTTACTGCATACTAGTCTGGGTTCTAGTCGCTTTGCAGCTTGCTATTATGGAAATAATAAAAATTATGGAGCTTGCACAAAAACAAATTTCACCCACTGTTTAACACCTGTAAACCTGTGATGTGACAATCAAGTTGATTCTGATTCTGCATGGCGGGCTCTAGACTGGATCACACTGGTCAATTTAGGACACGGTGGAAAGCCTGGTGAGGTTACTGCATACCGTATGTAAATACGTGGTGGTTGGGAGGGCGGGAAGTTCAAAGATGATTGTATACTCTTAGACATTATAAATTATTATAAACTGGATTTTAGATCATACATGGAAACAAACATGCACGTTAGGTGTGAGCCAAAACTCTATCTATGGTGTGAGGTATGAATGTCGATGACCCAGGAGTCGGGACTGGTGTGGTGTGGATCTTGGGTCCAATCCACGTCAAACCCTTGTTCAATGTCATCAGTAAGCTTTTTACATGTGAAAGGAGTATGGTTATTGTATGAAGTTCTTTCAATGATTTGTGAATTCTTTTAGTTCTAATGTTAATGTGAATTTATGTACTGTAGGCATTCTTCAAGTCGCTAACACGGTATTTGCTTCCCAAGAGTGTTTTGATGTTTTCATACTTAAAAAAACGTGTTGGTGTCATTTATATAATGTAGACCAGCAATTAATAATGTAGTTAAGTTGATGCGGTTCTGAAATGCAGAGATAGTGTAGTTTATAGCACAGTCACCTTAACAAATAACAGAATTAACAAAAAAAAGCTTGCTTTATTGTGTTGATCGATATACTGTAGTTTTCAAGGACCAGTGCATCTACAGTGAAAAGCAGGGCATTAAAGTGAGTATTTTCAGCATTTGAGGTGTATTACTATTGTCAATATCTGAGGTGGGTTTCTTTTTTTTTTCATATTCTATATTAAACAGTAAATAAAAAAAGAATCCATTACAAATGTACAGTCTTTTATAAAGAACAAGTAATAATATCACAAAGTTCTGTGACAGCAGTGTTGTCAAAAATGCCCATATCACAAATATTATCGATGGACATTATTTAAGCCAAAACTTCACATTCTCCTACAGTACAGTACCGACCTCATGCATCTGCCTTGAAATACTCACTCTCTCAGTCGCACACACACACACAAACAAAATGCTCCCTTATCAACATTATATCGTACTGCATTTAAACCAATGCTGTTTTTCCAGTTATCAAAAGCCAGTGAATCGTTTGCTTTTCACCTTTTGGACCAGCCAGTTAAAATAGCAAATAACGCTTTACTACCGTAATATTCATATACTGACATCACATTAAGATGAAAGACATTCAGGGAGTAGTATTTTAATCATCTACATTATGCCTGTAGCTGCGAACATGTTGATTATAGGCTCTTGACATGTGCTGCTGAGAAAATGTAATAGACAGAGATAGTTAAGCAATAGCGATGACTATACAGTGAATGTGAATGAATAAACCAATCCAACAGGCACCGATGCAGGTATTTGGCTGAGAATTGTGTTGTACAGTATGCACCACATAGTGAGTTGAAAGTTAAAGTAAAAAATACATGTATGGTTGAGTACCGGTAAGTCACATGGGGCATCAAAAGAAATACATTTGGCATGCTGTGAAGTACAGTAGTCCTTTTCTACATCATGAAAATGTTATTTTTTTTGTGTTTCTTTTAAGGAAGATCAATAAACAAAGTGATTAATTTGTTTTTTTCCTCCTTTTTGAATAGCAGTTTTGCATAAAAAGCAGGTTACACAGTGGGTGAGGCTCCTTCCTACTCTTGCAGCATTATGCGCACGTGTGTGTATGTGTGCAGTACATGTATGTTTACATGTACGCGTATGTATGTTTATGTATGAAGCCAGTTAAACTGTTCTGTCTGCCCCAGAGCGCTTCCCGACCACCTTGCCTCCATTGACCTGATCCACGGCCAGTGTCTCCAGCTCTGCTTGGGGAGGGGCAAGGGGAGGGGTTTCATGGGGGATGCGGTGGGCCACGCCCACGTGGGCCCGATGCTGCCGTGCGGGGCTGTGGCGGGGGCTGGACGAGGCACCCAGGGGAGTGACGGGGGAGCGGTCGGGGGCAATAGGGGGAATGACATTAGGCCGTCGCATCATCTGCGGTTCGGGTGTCTCTCTACCTGCCTGCAGGAAGGGTGTGGGGTCGGGCATGGCATCCACCGCCTCGCGGAGGACCATTCGCCTTCCGTCCGGGCTGAGCCGGTACACCTCCGTCAGCTCCGGGTGGAGAGGCTGGGAGAGGCTCTTCTTCATGCGGCGGCGGGGGGTTTCCGGCTGCCTGTCCTTGGCAGGCGGCGGGGTGGGCTTGTAGGAGGCTATGGGGCTGACGTTGGGGCTGGCTTCGGAGGAGCTGCCGGCCAACAGCTTCTTCTTGGTGGCGTGGAGCTGGGAGGTGAGATAAGCGATGGTGCTGGCCCTCTGCTCCAGCTCACCGGACAGAATGGCCAGCTTGTGGCTCTTCATCTTCAGCTCCTCCATGTACTTCTTCTCCCGCTCCTTGATGGTGTTCTCCAGGACGGAGATCATGGCGTTCTTCTGCTCCAGGTCCCTCAGCAGCTCTGTGTTCTCCTCCTCTTTCTCCTTCAGCTGGGCCTCCAGCTCTTCGCACCTCCTCTGCAGCTCCTTGCAGCGTGCCTCGCTGCTGTCTGTGTGTGCACACACACACGCGCACACGCACGCACACGCACACACACACACACACACACACACACACACACACACACACACACACACACACACACGCACACACACACACACGCACACACCATTAGTACATTATGTAAGTGCAGACATTGACCACGAACACTCTGTCAGGTGATGTTGGGATGGGGGAGGGGGTTACAGTGTGAGCCTATGGTAAATCATCTGCAGTGAGAAGAGAGCGCCAGGCTCATATTACAGCTCTGGTAGATAGAAAGGCCACTGCGATCCTCCGACCTTCATTACGACTCTCTTAGTGCAGCCCTCACCCTGAATCACCTCACCCTCCTCTACGGTCAAAGACTCAAGAGTTCAACTTGGACTGTATAGCTAGCCTGGTATACAGCCTGCTTCGCTACGTTCGGCGGATTTTTTTTTCTCTAAGCGAAGAGAGAAAAAAAAATCCGCCGAACGTAGCGAAGCAGGCTGGATACCAGGCTACTGTATAGCTAATCTGTGCAAAATGTCATCATGGAACAAAGCACAGTCGTGTGTTATCTATATGGGCATCACCCTAGTATATGATTTTCAGGTATCTGTCTGTCTCTCAATCGACTTTGCTGATTGGTTGAAACAACTCTCCCAAGTTGGTGCGCCATACATGACTGACTGAGGGCGCGTTCGAAAATTACGCACCGGAGCACACTCGCCTATTAGTTTGTATTGGCCAGTGCGCTCAGTGCTGTATTTTCGAACGCACCCACACTGTAATAGAGATGACGTCACAGAACTGACATCATAAACAGGCCTCCGAGTACTCGGACAATGGGCACTGACGTCATAGTACCCTCTGTACGGTACGGCACTAGTTTTTTATTATGGAAAAACAAAAGGTAATTTCCTGAATAAATTCCCTCTGTATAAATACAAATAAACAACTGCGTTTAAAGGCTTAGGCGTTGGGCTTCCTGCTGCTGTGTGAGTCCTATTACTCTAGAGGGAGCAAGTTGTCGACCTTGGCTGCTCAATAGTTTCTCCCCTATCAGAGAAATGTCTGATGAAGGATATGGTTATTGTTTTCCTACTAGCTTGGGGGGATTGCCGCCTGTGTGTGTAGTTGTTGGTTTTTTTTACCCCCGACTGGATCAGCCAAGCCCTGCTGCACTAAGCAGGGTGGAGACTGTGCATTAGCACTATGACACATAATCTCATTTCCTGCACTGCAATCTCTGTGTTGTCCCACAGTTAACCAGATAGAGCCTCTGACAGCAGCCCCATAACGATATTGCTCAGACCTGCATCAGTATTGGTGGGGGGAAAAAGGCATGGAACCGATACCCCACCGACATCCTCTTATAAGGGAACATTTCTTCAGTTACAGAAGGGGATCATTATAAATCTGAGATTTATTTAAACCAAATATAGACTATCTTTCTACTTTTTTAACCAGACTTAACCTTCTGTTTGAGTACGTAGCATGGGGCCTCGAAGAAGATGGGGATCTTCTTCGAGACAGATCAGGGACAATGGAGCAACTATGAGACAGACTAGTGTTGCGACTCTATGACCTGGCCATGGTAAAATGGCATTGTTCGCAGGCAGCAAGCAACGTAAGCTAGGAAAAGGACAGAGGACAGCCCCCCCCCACCCACCCACACCCACACCCACACGCACACGCACACGCACACGCACACGCACACGCACACGCACACGCACACGCACTGACCAGCAGAGGTGTAATGTGTTACATGATACAGTCAGACCCTCTTACTCTACATTACGTCTTGGGCAGACACTGCCGTCTTTTGTGTGGCAGAGAACTCTTATTTATAGCCCTTTGACTGCTTTATGGATTTTAACTGGTCTTGGGCACTTTCACGGCATGTTTGAGATCCAGGCCAAACCTTATTCTAAGCACAATTTAAGAAAGCATTCAATCTTTCAGGATTGAGTGATGCATTTACCGACCTGAGCTAATTTACTGCAGCATAATGTCTTTTTAAAAAATGGTGTAAGGACATGTACAGTATTAAATGCTGAATTTTGTATCGCTTTAATAAAAGAATCTCTGCATTTCACAGATAAACAATTTAAACATAGGGCCCTATCTTGCAGCTGGTGCAAAAACACAGCTTAATTGTCACTGATATTTTCCAACATGCCATTGTCACACCCAGCGCCCACATTGTATAATTACCAAATGTACTTGCGCTTACAAATCTGTGCACCTGTGGTCTTAAAATGAGGTGTGGTTTGGTGTGTTGCTATCTTAGGTGGAGTGAGAAAAGTCAGAAAGCGATTGTGCTTTCGACCAGCTCTGACCTGGTCTAAAATCTAGTGCAGTCCTCCAGCACAGTATTTCCCTACTATTTAAAGAGCACATTTGATTGACCTATATAGACAAGTTCCCAACGCGAGCATAGTGCTTGTCATCAAAATCCATCCGAATTCACCACAACACGTTCAACATGGTAGATGACACTGCAGAGAGACTCAGCACTGAGGTTTAAAAAATAATGGATAATCTGGGCCAGATTATTAGACTATCCATATGTAGGAGCCAAAATATATTTTGCTTATGTTGTTTGGTTTTCCCACGCTATTTCCGTTAATTAATTGATTAGCTCCTGTCTGGTGTTTCCTCATCACCTTTTTTCTGTTGACCGTCACCGTTCAGTTTCATTTATGTACGTTTCAGTACACTACACAACATTCTTTGAACCTTTATATTTTGCTTAAATAAATCACCTTAAATGCAAGAAGTTGTCGGGTTTAGTTTGAAGTTAAACGCGTCACTGTACCTACCGAAGCCCAGTCTCTCACTACTTTTAAATTGTTTGTAGTAGTTGCTACAATATTGTCAACAGAAAATTACTGCACCCAGGATT
>NC_137608.1:40687900-40762133 GCF_963280865.1 Gymnoscopelus braueri | reverse complement strand
GGAACCTGAGCCCCCCCCCCCCCCCTCCTCCGCCCCTCTGCCAGGGCTCTTTAAATAAAGTTTTTACCATACCACTTAATTACTCCAGATGTTTTAATGCTTGGAGGGAGCTTGAGAAGGGGGATGGGGAATAGGGCTGGGGGGGGGGTGTAGTAAGTAGTATAGTGGGGGGGGGGGCAGGGGGTGGTTGGACTGTTAAAAAAGAAAACATCCATAAAAAAAACTGATGTGTGTTGAAGGAGAGGGAGGTGCAGGGGGGGAGGAGTCTTTTGATTTATTTTTCTTAGGTAGCAGAGCTTACCCTCTCAGTCACTCACAGACCCTCACCACACATCACCCACCCACCCCACCACCACCTCCTGCCCCCCAGCACAGCCCCTCTTTACCCATCCATAACCACCCTCCACTGCCACAGGCTGCAGGTGGCTTAGATTTATAGAGCCGCATTCGGAGAGCCAGCCAAAGAAGAGACAAGAGAGAGAAAGGAGTTGGGTGGGGGAGGGGGCAGAGAGAGAGAGAGAGAGAGAGAGAGAGAGAGAGAGAGGAGAGAGAGAGGGAGAGAGAGAGAGAGAGAGAGAGAAGAGTGGTTGTAGATATGGGTAATGCTAGAGTGGTGGTGGGCGGTTGGTGTGTGAGGTTGAGGCACTGGGGGCGGTGGTAAAGAGAGAGAGAGAGAGAGATGAGAGAGAGAGAGAGAGAGGAGAGAGTAGAGAGAGAGAGAGAGAGATGAGAGAGAGAGAGAGAGAGAGAAGAAAAAAAGCTTCAACCGCACAGCTAAACATGATGTGGCAGGCGGCCAAGAGAGACTGCAATGGAGGAATACGAGTGGTTTAACAGTCGCAAAACCTTCGCAATAATCTTCCCCTAGCCCCCTGGGGGGGAGGAGGAGGAGGGGGAGGAGGAGGAGGGGGCTGTTATTTATAGCCATACATATTTTTAACCTACTTTTGTCTTATAAAAAAATGCAAGGAGGAAGGAAAGAGGGAGAGAATGCAGACTGCCCAGAGGCAGAGTTGTGGAACGTTGAGCAAGAACGAACTGCAGCACTCCAATGCAGTAATTACAACACAACAAAGTCTCTGTTAAAAAGACTTCACAAAATCGGTGCCAACTCACGCCTGGCAGAGAAAGTTATATTGGACCACACGTCGACGTTTTCTATACAAGCTAGATGCTGCCACTAAGCGGATTCAGTGATGATGCCGGCACTAGCCAAGTCTGGAACATTTACTGTACACATAAAAAAGATAGGGTAAAAACCACACTTTATCATGTGGTAACTCAAATCAGGTCAGATACATCGCAATGTGAGTTAAGTTCACATGACCGGCTCAACAACTAGACCATATTTTGGTGGCAAGTATTATTGTGTGTTATCTTTCGTGCGATGTCTTAATGTTGTGTATTTGTATGCACAAATACACAACAATAATAATGCTTTTTGATGCCTTTAACTGTAATTTCCTAGTGATGCTGTGTCCATCCAAAGAAAGCACGTTAAAACATGATGCTACCCAGATTCTTCTCAGAATATACAGCAAATAAGTGTCATTTGAATGCAGACTTGAAGGGACTTGAAGGTGGGGCTGCACAACTAACTGTAGAAAATAAAACTACTACTATAATATCTACTACCACTAAGTCAAAATCTCTACAAAGTTGCCTTGTTTTTTATTTAACCACAATTTCTTAAAAATGTAAACAAGGTATTGCAGGTGTGCAGAATCCCTCGCCTATAAATCAAGCAAAAAAAAGGGGGGGGGGGCGGGGTAAATGTTTTATTTATATTCAAACTGACCAAATATTAAAGGATTAGCAACCCCCTTTACTTGTGTAACTTATGCAAAAAGGAAAATCAAGAGGTTTCTTCAATCTTGTGGTCGTTACACAGTCTCTTATGTTGTATGTTGTGCATACTGCATACCTGTTTTTTTGCGTAGTTTGCAGATTTGCTGCTCCACCATGGTGATCTCTCTGTCCACGCGGTCCATGTTCTGGATCAACTCCTCCTTGGAGAATCGGGCCGGCACCAAATCTAGGTCTGGGTCCAACTGGGCTGGACTGACAGGGGAGATGGGCTCCAGCTTCCCCATGGAACTGCCACGTTCCTGAAGGGGGAGAGCAGAGGAGGTGAATGCTTAGGTACATACAGGGTTCAAACAGACTACACCACCAAGAGCAACAAAAAAATCACACCCAGTGTGAAGAGAGTGGTGCCTTTCATGAGTTCATTTCGTTAGTTACTTTTTACAGACTTTGATGACTTCAAAGTATTTTTACTCATTTTAAGTACTGTAAAATGTTTTTACTGATTTTTACGTGTTTTTACTCATTTTAACATCTTTTAAGTATTTTTACTCATTTTAAGTATTTTTACTCATTTTAAGTATTTTTTACTCAGTTTAGGAACTTTAAAATGTCTTTACTAATATTTAAGTATTTTTACTCATTTTAAGTATTTTTACTCATTTTAAGTATTTTTACTCAAAAGTGTGTGTTGTGTGTAAGTGTGTGTGTGTGCGTGTGTGTATAATTAGTGTAACTGGTTGCATCTTTGTGTTGCAATCAGCCGCAGCTGTTGAGGCTGTGCTCAAACATACAGAGAGGCCGTGCTCATACGGACGGACGGACGGACACACAGACACACACCAGGACAAAGTCACTCCTTGGAGTGGCTAGCACCACTCAAAAACGTTATGGCTCTCTCATTCTTAGTCTGTGGTTTGGCTGGGTAACATAGTGGTTAAAAACGTCATGCAGCCAGGAGTTCACAGGTTCAGTCCCTGAAACAGCAATGTGTCATAAGGCAAGACAATGAACACAGCTCCCATGATATGCATCACTCTGGGTCAGTGTCAAGCTCGACATAAAACATTCCATACTGTCTGCAGTACGCTTCTTTGCAAGCGATGGCTAAAGTGAATGGAAAAATAGAGTGCAGATGTCCATGACAGACCAATGATGGGAAGCGGATACAATAGCTACCCTGTGACATAGTGCAATTCTATGTTTAGATAAGGCTGATTGACAGCAGAAACATGACACTGGCCTGATTTACTGAGCTGTTAGGGGGCCTCCGTGACACACAGCGGCGTATTGAGACCCTCTAGAATCTGGCCTTGGGTCTCAAGAGGAGAAAACCATGGACCCCACCCAGTACACAGTGTGTCAACCTCTTTTCTCACACCCTCTACATCCGCTCAGTTCCCTTCTCTTCCTCTTGTTGCGAGGGTCTGTGGGTTACTCCACACTAGACATGATCCAAGACCTTGACTGTACATCCTTTGGGAAGGCAACGCACTCAAGTAATTAAGTCCTGTGGGTAATGAAAGCCTGTGTGAGTGTTTCGCAGTCACTAGACCACACCAATGAATATGAAGTCACAGCATTGGCTAGGTGAAATTACTCGCAACAAATATGCAAGCTTGTTATCTTTTACAATGTTTGTTTGAAATGTGAAATATTCTGTTACGATAGATAGAGCATGAGAGAGCGAAGGGTGCACTTGGTGGCTGCAATGAAGGTTGAACAGCAGACATCTTGGATAAAACTCCCAGCTCTAGAAGCTAGAGAACTCCCAGTTCTAGAAGCTAGACAACTTAGCAATTCATTAGCAATGCCCTTCAGCTCAGAAATGGAAATGTGCAGGAGTATCTCTGGACGAAAATCGGTTGTAGAATAATATCCGGTATGTACACGGCCGTCGTGGTAGTGAGGTGCCTGCGTGAGTCTTGACCCTCAAGCGCAATCCGTGTCGATAAGGGGGGAGGGGGGGGGGGGGGGAGTGGTGGTAGAGCTCTCTGGTTGTGTGTGTGTGTGTGTGTGTGTGAGAGAGAGAGCTGCATGAACATGCAGGTGTGTCAAGAGCTAGACAGAAAGCAAGTGTATGTGGGAGAGATGCATGAACGTGCAGATTTCAGAGGAGTTGTGTGAAAATGCTGTTTGTTTTTGCTGTGCAATGCTTCTGAAAACCATTCGTTTTTTCTTTACACTGCAGATTTACTCTCACTCGCCGATGTGCGGTATTTACACAGCGAGCCCACAGCTAGTTTTTAAACACCTTTCAACCGATGTCTGACTCGACTGATCTCCCTACCGTTAGTCTGTAATAATCAGGACAACTCAGTTTGGTGTGTAGGGGCCTTAAGGCCGATTAGAAACTGTAGGCGGGAGGGGTGGTTATAACAAGATCAATGGTGGTCTTAATAAGCGCACTGATCTCTGCAGTAAAACCAAATCACCAACACATCCTCTGCGTTGCGCTTATATTAAAATTGGCTTAGGTGTGGGTGGACAGTTGGCGGGTGTCACAAACGTAACATCCGGATTTGGCTGGCCAAGCTTCAGCATAAGTGCTCTGATCAGAGCTACTAGATTTGCAGGCCACGTAGCAGCCTGAACGTCTAGTAATATACATTACGCCTCGTCTTCCTCCAGTCTGTGCATGATGGGGTGATCCAGATCCAGCTTGGGGTTTTGCAGAGTGTTATTTTTAAGCCCGCTGAAATGAAGGTTATATAAGTGGGCTAATCTGGAGTCTAGCTCCCTGGACCTGCTGTGACTGAAATGTCAGAGCCGTGGGGGGATTGAGGGGGATGTGCGGGATGAGGAGGCCGAAGGCTGTCAGCGACAGTTACTCATATACATACACAAGAATCCTTCATACACATACGCTAACATCCATTCGCTCACGCACACACAAACAAGGAGGTGTGCTCCTGGGCAGGGCTTCACGTTGTCTGAAATATCACCATTTCTATAAGCATGAATAATGCTCCCCTCCCCCACTGTGTTGTAGTTCAGCAAGCCAGATAGTATTGACTTCTCTCTGGGGAGAGCAGCCTGATTATGTAAAAGCAAGCAGACATTATGACATAACATAATAGACCAGTCATCACGAGCACTGGGATTCCTGGGAGATAGGGACATCAACTAGAAAGAACACTAAACAACATGTTCTTTATTGTTCCCTGATGCTGGGAAAGTGGTTTGATTCAGGGTATTTGGATGTGCAAATCCCATTCATTTCTAATGAAGTAATATTGTCTTCATGCTTGTGTTTTCGAGTGATCACGCACATGAACATAATAATAATAACAACATAACGTAATCAAAATCAAAGTGGTTCTGAGCTGGTGAAAACTCGATATACCAAAACAAACGAATGAAAAAGTACTCAATGCTTCAAATAGGCCTGTGACTGGTGTGAAGGGGTTCAACTGGGCAGCCTCTTTACTTGCCCTGTAAACTCAAGGACACCGGCTAAGTGTTACACTCAAGAACACAGGTAAAGTGTTGTGTGAGACACATACGCCACTTTTATACCAAGATCCCACAATAAGAAGCATAAACAAGATTTTTCGGAGTAAGAACTGCATACTCACTCCCCATTTTCTGCTGCAGTCTGAATTTAAACTACCTCTTCAGACTAGGGTGAACTGTTTCAAACCCCTAAACTGGGATCCTTCAACCATTCATGTAAGCACTGAAAACCAGTATAATTATAATTGTGAACACCGGGGCAATTTGGTAGTGAATCAGCATAAATTCTTTAATATTCCAATTTTGTCTGCTCATTTAATTATTTCCCTCTCCTGATTGGATGAAATTCTTTTTTATGTTTATGAAAGAGCTGGAGAGACGGGGAGAGCCCTATTACTGAACGAACACTCTATAGCAATGATTACTATGCGAACAAAAAATATCAGAGTACCTTTAAAACAACCCTGAAACAGGGGGCATAGCTGAGGAAACTTGTTCATAAATGTCATTTTAAATAATTTGTTATGACTGATGCAATTTAATATAAAAAGTTACAAATTAAACAGTTATTTACAAATACTAAAATAGTGATAATAACATGCAAAAGTGTACGGTACAATTTTTGCGGTGCAGTACTGGGAGTGGGAGGCCTGACCAGGCCTGATTCCAAACATGTTGCAGATGACCTTCATCTTCTCTACCTGCTCTCACTCTCCACCTCCAGCTTTTCTAACTGGCCATGCTTTACCATACCTGTGAAATAATGGGTGATCTCGTCCTCTGCTCAAACGGTAAGCAGCCCCCGGACGCCACCGCCTCCCCAATATGCATACATCCTCAACAGTAGCATAATGTTATCTGGTTGTTGTAGGTTAGGTGCCAACTAGTACGTTCTTCCTCTACTATACAGAGAGTGAATGTGTTTAGCCAGGATGGAGTTGATGGTAAGACAACTCTACACTGCAAAATCCGAAGTGTCACCCTTGAGAGTGTAAAGATGGACCCGTATGGGTCCATGTTTACACACTGTCACAAGTTAAATTAACACTAGGGTTTCACAGTGCATCTGTCAGAAGAAGCACAGCCTTCTCCGGGGAGTTCTCCCTCTGGTCTGGAGGAACCACAACGCTGTCTTCTGTCACTGCGAGTAGGAGTGTGGCACGTCCACAGCCACTACACCTGTGTCAGTGTGAGAAGACGACAGGCCAATGGCTAATCCCCTTGGCAAGGCAGAGCTCACAGCTCAAGATGCCCTTGGCAACAACACTTGCTATCGCCTCCAGTCATATTTCAGAACATGAAGTGCATGATGTCTCGGGCTGCAAAGGCAACCGTTTTTTTTGTCTCCAAATACCCCCCCTCATGTGTGAGTGATCTATTTGTGCCATGTTCCTTCTCTCGTTGTGAGAGAATATGTGTGTTGCTTATCGAGCACCTGCCTGTGCTAATGCAAGTCACGTAGAGTAAGTGCATGCATTCCACATAATGGCTGAATAAAGCAGTAGACTTCCTGTTTTCATACTAGCAGGTGCTCGTAAGTTCATGTAATTCCCTCTGGTTCACACTTGCACGCACAGACTCTGCTGCATCTGCTGCTGTGCACTCTTCTGCTCTGCATGCTAAAAGCTGCTAAAACGAGGTGACTTTCAAACAAAGATTCTCTGCTTTCAATGCTGAATCTATTGTGAATAGTACAACCATATTGTGAAATAAAACTATCAATAAAGCTCCATGGTCTACTACATAAAACAATTTGGCAGAACATTTAGGAGAATGGGTTGGGGGGAACATAATGCTTAAAAATGTCCATCCCTTCTCTGAATCATTATATTATAAGCTCCTTTAAAATTTTCTAGGGAGCAAATATTTTTAGTAGGATAGGCTACTAAAAATGGCAGCAGTCTAAAATAAATCTGTCTGGGGCCTACAGGACGTGACAGAGTCCTTCAGTGTCCGTTCCAGTGTGTGATGAATGCTGCCTAGACTTGTCCCTGAGCACCGTGCACCCTGTGCCAAAGAGCTAATCAGTCCACATACAGAGCTGCCAGTATTATGACTGAAAATATAGAGCATAACCTTCGTATGCCAAGAGAGTTGGGTGAGGAGTGGGGGGGTTGGGCAAGTAGGGGAAAGGTGCCATAGGAGAGGAGGTAGTACACAGGCACGCAGCTATGATATCAAGTCTGGTAGGCTGGATGCGGGCCACTTAGCTCCCAGGCCACCCCAGCCCAGCCACAAATGTATTCCTGTCAGCTTTGCCCTGCATTGGATTTCCACAGCAGCATAAATATCTCTGCCGTACGGACAGCCTGCCCACGCGTTTAGCCGTGTGGCACACATGGAAACTTTGTGAGGTCACAGCGGAGAGGTGTGAAGAATGACTTTCCATCCGCAGTCCTCCTCCCAGACCAAACACTACAGCCTTACATTCTAAGACACACACACAGATCTTCCCTATTCTCTTTGTCCAGGGCCATGGCTGATCAACAGGCAGGGGCTTAGACAGCAGACTGCCTGCACCCCCCTCCCCCCATCTAATCCAGGATTCTTTCAGGAAAGAAAACAAGGCCCCTCATTGTGCTGTGCGGAGGTCCGCCATGACTAAGCCACAGGGCTCTGCCTGTACTGCATTATACATCAAGACAGCAGTAGTAGGATGCATCTATGGTTCGAGCTTTGTTGCCACCAGAGCAAGAGGAGTGTGCGCCAGCCCACGGACTCTCAAAGAAGTTGCTTTTCTCTTGGTTGTTAAAGCAATGTGCCCTCATGAGTCATGACACAGTCATGACACAACCATCGGCTTAGTCAGACGTAGACCGACAAGCTCAAGAACACACCCTCTTTTCCTGTTCATCCTACCTTCTCTTACTCATCCCTTTCCCCTTTATCTGTGCTTGTTTGCCCTTTGCCTTTTATTCACTTCTATACCCCTCACCCAGTCCCTCTCTTGCCTTCATTTGGCTCTTTCCATACAGCGATTGTATCTGACAGGACTTATATAATGGGTTTAAAGCCTTCTAGGGGTATTACTAGCATTCCTGAAT
Source organism: Gymnoscopelus braueri (assembly GCF_963280865.1). NCBI lineage: Eukaryota > Metazoa > Chordata > Actinopteri > Myctophiformes > Myctophidae > Gymnoscopelus > Gymnoscopelus braueri. The sequence continues at coordinate 40,753,827 of NC_137608.1, read as the reverse complement.
ATTTCTCTGCTAGCTCATAGTTTTTTTTCTCCTTTCTCTGGCAGCTTTTCTTTTATTGGTGTATCTATTTATCATTCCATTAATTGCTTTCTGCCTCCGCTGGCAGTTTGAAGTGTCTCTGTGTTTGATGTGAGGAACATCTCCCTCCATCACACTAGCAAAATGAGCCGCTTTGATCTGTCCATTCGTACACAGCTCCATCCTCTGCAGTATTTTGAAATCTAGGTCAGCTCTATTATTTATTAATTGCTGTTTCACAACTGTCTTCCCATCACTGCTTGTGGAGTTCTAGCAAACCCAGCACAGTACAGAATACCCTGCTCTGTGCTCCTGGTATGGTGTGGCATGTCTAATAATACCCTCTGTAACCCTGGGGGGAGACAGGAACACTCAGCAGTATCCAGGCCACTGCACAGAGTGGGACTTGTGTGCTTGCTGCCATCACCTTAAAGTCTCTTTGTTGGTTTTTCTTTCCCCCTGCTAGACTTAAGGCCCCTACACACCAAACTGACTTGTCCCGACTAATGTCGGGAGAACATTTAGGTCAGACGTCAGGTCTAAAAGGTGTTAAAAGTATCTGTGTGCATGCTGAGTACACACTGCACCGACAGTTGGCGCTGTTGTGCACCTTCGTGAGAGAAATTAACTCCATGCCAGAAGGTGGCAGTAGTCTGTAGGAATCTGCAGTGAAAAGAAAAACTTTCAGAAGTGTTGCGCAACAAAGACAGAGCATTTTCACACTACTCCTGAAACCTGTATGTTCATGCGTCGCTCTCTCTCTCAAACACACACACTTGTTTTCTGCCTAGCTTAAACCTGCATGTTTGTGAGTCTCTCTCGCTCTCTCTCACATACAATCAGAGAGCTCTACGCTGCATAGCGGCCCGAACCTCTAGTATAATATAAGGGCACGCAAGCATGATTGGGAACCTGTAATTTCCAAAAACAGTACATTTGGTGGCTATAACACACTTGCAAACAATGGCTATTTTTGGCAAATATCAAAGTCTAAGAAAAAATCACACCCTGTGTGAAGTGGGCGGTGTCTTCCTAGCTAACCACAATACTGAATGGAGTCAACCAATCATGTACAAAAGATAAATACATTTATTGAAACACTCTTTATGATGGACAAAACCATAACTTGAAAAAAACAAATATTTGGTTTTTTTCAAGTTATGGTTGCTTATATAGGTCTATGCACATGTGTCATGTGACACTGGCCAATCACAGTCCTGAATAGATTGTGATTGGCCAATCACAGCGCAGGATAATTCTACTAATTTCCTGGGCCCAGATCACAGCGCAGGAAAATGTACATTTTTCCAAATCTCACTTATAGGGGCGGTTTCACCGCCCAAAAAGCATCCCCAACTGTGATCTCAGCAAGTTAACCTTCCGTCCATGACCTGGAGGTCAAAGACTAGCAGAGTGAGAGTCAGCACTGACCTTTGCCATGTCCTCTGCCCCTCCCAGAGGCAGTGGTGGCCGGTGGGCTGAGTGCCTCATCAGAGACTCCGGCCCCATCTCCAGAGCCAGACGAGGACGTTTGATCTCAGCATATTCCACCTCCGATTGGCTGTTGCTCTCTGGAATGTAGATGGGCTCATAGCGGATATGCTGCTCCTGGCCTCTGTAGGGGACAGACGGACGGACGGACGGACGACAACACAAATCAGAAACAACTCTTTGAAAACTTAATGGAAGGCTTATATGCCTACAGTATAGTATAGCCTAGCCTGGTGGTAATACACTTTTACTCTTTGTCACAGAGCTGAAAGAAGGTTACTAAAGTGACGGCAGTCGAGATTTCACTAAGCCTGGCGTCCCTATTTTGGGCAGATTTTTAAAGATTGGCTAATTTCACTATACAATATACCATATATACAAAGTAACACCTCTCACACTGAGAGTACCGTTTCACTACACATCTGAGTAAATGGAGAAGAAGGTAAAACATCCGCACATCTGAGTAAATGAAAACGTGAGACGGATTATAGGAGGAAGTAATAGCAGATAATTGCCCTGTGGCTTAATTTAGACGATATGGTTGTTATAATCTATGGCCTGATACAGTCCAGGGCACAAATGCAGAGCAGATCTTCTTTATAAATTAGGAATTTTGCCTCGTTTCAACTGCACCACAGCTAAAACTACAGTTAGTGGGAGACTGGATCAATGGAATCAATTACAGATCAATGAAATCCATTGTGTCAGACAGGAATGCTAGTCTCAGAATTTAAATCATCTTGAGTTAACAGACATCAATAGCAATGAGACAATATTGATCTGCTGCCAAAGAGACAAGATTTAAGGTCCTTACACACCGGGGCGATTTTTTTCATGCGAATAATACTTTTTTTTAAAAAACCTTATAAAGTCAATGCAAGCTTCCACACCAGTTTCGCGGAGCGAAAAAAGCGTCTTTTAATTATTCGGAACGAGTCAGAATTTTGCGTATATTCGCATATTCGCCGGTGTGTAACCGCCTTTAGGCTAGACTGCCCCAACGCTCCTGATTTCGTGTATAGAGGGGCGGGTGTAAAGAGCCGGCGAGAGACTGCGGCTGATCCCATTGGTTCACCGATCTGTCCGTCAACCCCCGCCCCGTTAACACAACATTACGAGCGACACCCACTGCACTCTGGTTGGTTGGGAAGTGAAACACTTCCTTATACCTAGTACACCGACGCGCTGGGCCAGGCTTTTATTTTTTAGCAACACTAAACAATAAAAGCCTGGAGATCGAGGCTACCTTTAGGCTGAATATCAAACACGAGAGCCCTATAAGATGTAATTTGTATACAGTATATTCCTTATCCAAACAACTATCCAGTAGCTCACAAGGCCGAGATGGTAACAAGATACGCCTTGAGATCAGAAATTACCTAAAATTACACTTTTAGGCCCAGTCTGTACAGATAAACCAGCAAGCTGGCTTTGGCTCAAAGCGAAGCATCATAAAGTAAGCCTAGAAGACCATTTTCTGCAAAGTGGGAACATGAAATAGGTCAACCAGAGCTGAAAAAGTGGAAAAAGAAAACAGAGAATTGGAAACGGTGACTCACTTGAAACAACAATCTGCTGTTAATGTTTTTTTTTTTCTCAAGGCACTGTGGTACGGGTAGAGCAGTTCTGCAGTGCTTTTTGTCAGTATTGTTGGCAAAGTCAATGGCCCCACACACGCACACATATACACGCTCTGTATGGGTTTATAGTGCGACTCCCTTGCCCCCCCCCCTCCCCCATTTCCTTCTATGGTCCTAGTACAGTGCATCAATGCTAGAACTGTTCTGGGTGGGCTGGAATGCTAACAATTACATCGGTGATGGGCGGAGGGCGGACGCAGCGCTGCTCTGTAATGTGATACAGTAGGTCGTGATCTTTGCATGTGTGGTATTGGTTTACTTTAGTTTAAACCATGCTATGCACATGTTAATCACGCTCATGAAATACACAAGTTCATCCAGGGAGGGCTGGCACTAAAGTGCTGAGATCAGCTGAGAGCTGATTCCAGAGAATGTACTGTACAGTCAAATGACGACCACTGATTGTTAAATTCACAAGTTGCTTCGCTCTTCAAGGGTTTTATTAGCCCGCTTGTAAATGGTGCTCTGTTCTATCTGAGGAAATGGGGTTTCTAAAGCCTAACCCCGAGGCGGTTGCCAGAATGTCAGAAACTTTTTGCTGCCTATGTCAAAATGGAAGTGGCTTCTGAAGAGAAGGGGGAGAACTGGGAAACATAACCATAATTGCCGGTCCCGGGCCACAATGGCCTAGTGTGTGGTTTCTTAATGTGCCAAGGAACTTGGAGCCTTTCTCCGTGCAACAGGGTGCCTGTGTTGGCAGGGCAAAGGAATGACTGAGACCCCGTCTGATACAGCATGCTTTCACCAGAAACCAGACAGGAGGGGGTATAAAGCATTGACATATTACTTAGTACATATGTAGAATATGCAGCGGTAAATCTGCATGTTAAAAGGTGTCATGGGGCGGGCTGGACAGAGATGAATTGTGGATGCATCTCTGTATAATTGCCTAAACACAGTGTTGGGGGGGGTATGAACGCCCAGATGGTGCGTGAAAGACGTCCCTTCCCCCAAACGCACATCTCCCTCTTATTCACTCACACACTTCCTCTGATTTCCATAGAGGGTTTGGCACTTACATAATCACATCATCAAGCTCAGTTCTCCAACCCCCCCGCACACGCACACACACACACACACACACACACACACACACACACACACACACACACACACACACACACACACACACACACACACACACACACACACACACACACACACACACACACACACACACACACCTCCCATTCTCCCCCTCATGAGCGTGCAACATAATCTGATCCCTGGGGAGGATTTGTCAATGTCAGAGTGCGAAGACAGAGAGAGATGTGTGGGGTTTATGGGGGTGTGGTGGAATAGGGGAATAGGAGGGCGGAGGCAGCGATACAACACAACAGCCTAACAACCGCTCCATTCGTTTCTCACTGGCTTGAGCCCCGTTACGAGTAAGAGCGAAAATCATGTATCACTGGGAAGCAGAAGCACCACCGAAATTGTGCCTCTGCCAATCTCTTCACCGTGCCCGCCCCCCCCCCCCCCCCCTCGGCCACCCTAGAGGAAAAGGCAGCTTGGCAGCTGTGCGGAGGAGACCCAGTGAGGCTGGGAGAGTGAGTGATTCCAGGGTGTTCGGAGCACCACAGCTGGGATGAGGGGAAACGGAGAAAGCACAAAGGAATAGGGGAACAATGAGGGAAAAGTCTAAAAACACACAACGTTTTTGCTCTGGCCCCTCAAGTGACCTGAGCTGAAATTACATCTCACAAGCTGTTAATAGCTAAAAACAAAAGAGTGGTTAGCTAACACAACCGGTCACCAGAAAATGCTGGTCAAATGCTCCATTGTGGCCTGTTTGGTTGTAAGAAGAACGTTTTCAGTTTGGTTTGCAAATTAACGAAAGTGTGAATAATGGAAACAGCAGTTTCTTTCCAGAACCTGGCAACTTGGTGTTGCCAGGAAGAGAAACAAGCAACCAGTGTTAAATCGTTCGGCATTAGCGGTAGCCTCTCAGGAACTTTCAGCGCATGTTTGACTATCATGAGACTCTACAATGAGTAGTAGTAGAGAAAAAAATTACTTTGCATCGGTTATAATAGACGAATTTCCCTAAGCCACGCGCTCCCATTATGACAACGGAAGGGGTTGAAAAAATGACGACAGGGGAATCTCTGGAAAAAAATAACGCCACTTTTTACGTCGGTAGGTGAGTAACGACACATCAAAGATAACACTTAAAATGTCCGGAATTCTCCTTTAAGGATGAAATTTTGAAAACTGCTTATTACGTATCACAATTTGCATAATTGCTGGTCTGCAAATAATAGTGGGGACTGGGAGTTTAAACTATGAGTGGAGGGTGTCAGATGGAACTGCTGATTTTAGTACAGGTGACTTTCTAAATGTTTTCACAGCAGAGCAATGATGTTTCTCTGTACTTCTGTGACCATCGCTGCACCTCATTATATTTCTAGACACAACAAACAAACGTGACACAGATCTGTTATTAATCCAGTAGACTTAATCACCGTTTTGACGATGTGCCTTGATGACTTGATCTCGAGATTCGAATTGCACAGAAATGTCGGGCTTATTATTTACCATGATGGAAATGACTGGCTGTTGTTTTGAAAAGGTCTTGGGGCGGGGAGAAAGGGGCCCATTATGAATCACACCTAGACAATCATATTTCAATACGTTATCACTAATATGAAAATTGCAATTGGCCTAATCACTCTTTATTCAATTTATCAAAGATTTATATCAATGTAATGTGAAGTTGATTTACGATTAGCCAACAAGGATGACTAACATGGCTTAGGTTATTAGAGTCAAATGTTGATTTATTTAACTGAATAGCAAGTGTACACAACAGCAACTACACAGTATCTCATATATATATATATATATAAAATACATGATATATAATATATGAGAAAATATCCATCTACTACATCCATCAACGTTCATAGATAAATAATTATTGGGACTAATCAGAATGTTAAATCTAAAACAAAAAATCTACCATACAATATTTCCTGTCTTGATGGTACACAACTGCATAGAGTTGATCATATCAAATATCTTGATCTTTGGCTTGCTTCAGGTCTATCATTCAAATGTCATATATTAGATAACATAGTCAGGAAAATCAACTTTAGTACTGGTGTCCTATACCGTAACAGAAACTGCTTTACATTTACAGTCAGAAAGAAACTTGTTCAACAACTCATACTACCAATTCTTGATTATGCTGATGTAGTCCATCAGACTGCCCCCAAAACAAACCTTCTTCCTCTTAACTCAATATATATACCATTTATGCAGATTTGTTCTTGGTTGTCCATATATGACCCATCACTGTACCATGTATGAAATTATCCACAGTATCTGAAACAGCTTATGGAACGGTTGGAACCTTTCACTTCTAGCCATCAACTTCTAGACATTATTCACAGATTTCTGCAGATTTACTTATGGCTGATGTTTGGGCTCACTAACCACAGGGCTCTAAGAAATGGGAATGTTGGTCGGTCCATCCAGCCATCTGCCACTTTGGTCCCCAACAACATCTTGCGAAAACTACTGGCCGGGTTGCCGTGTCATTTTCAGTGCAACTTCATGCTCCGCGGAGGATGACCCTGGTCTCTCACTGATTTTGGTGACCTGTGGCCTTTCACTAGCTCTAACCTTAGGCCACATTTCCCCTGGCACACATCTGAAAATCTGATTCATGAAATGTGCTGAACATATTCATGCTCCCTGGAGGGTGAACACTAACAAGTTGACTGACCCCATAACATTTCCATTTTCCACTAGTGTCATCCTCAGGCCAAATGTAAACGTGGCATGCAAGATAGATACAAGACACTGACAATCTCTATGTCATCCACTATTAGAATACACATATAATACACATCAACAACCTTCACATTCCCTACATATTAAAATACAACAGAATAACAACAGCTGTATTAATTCCCTTTGGCTGGGGCAGAAATGAAAGCCCTATAAAGAGATGTCTTTGGGTTGCCAGGCTTTAAAATGTACTATTTCTCAATCTCAACTAGCCTGGGTGATCTGAGACAGATGGGAGGAGGCGGGGGGTGGAAAGTGTGCGAGATGTTCCTGGAGCGAGGAACATGAAACAAAGAGGCACATAGGCTCTCCTGCCGCAACACTATGTTGTGGTTTTCTGACCTTTGGTTTGCCAGTGAGGCTGTGGGGATTAAGCAGCTGCCGAAGTAGAAAGGCATAACTCCTCAATCATCAAGGAGAGGCTTGAGAGCAGATGAAGATGACCATGAAGAAGAAGATGGAGATGGAGATGAAGGATGACCATTACACTATTCAGTGTTTCCCCTAGGATGGAGTTGTAGCAGCAGTGGTGGACAATGTGAGACTGAAGCACAACCTGGTACTGTAGGTAGTACAAGCGATTATAAATTATTTTCTTTATTGAGCAAGTGAAGACAGTGTGCAGGTGTTTTTTATTCTTTAAAATAGTTTTATATTGTAAAATGAATAATATTTGCTATCAATAATGATGTTCTGGACCGATAGAACTGACAGATGGACTGGACATCTGTATCTGTATCTGTATCTGCAGATGTTCCTATCAGTCTGTAAAGGCTAGCTCTATCTTCTTTGCAATTGCATGCTGGGGGGGATACATTAATGCCGTGGGCATGAGCAACCTCAACAGGCTGGTCAGGAAAGCTAGCTCCCTCGTGGGGGGCTACCCTGGAAGGCGTTGAGGAGGTGATGAGGGTGCGTATAGCGAGGAGGCTGCACACCATTATGGACAACCACTCAAATCCCCTTCACTTGGGGATTGTGGGAAGGTTTAGCAGCAGGGATAATGACAGATGCAAATCCAATTTCGTCTGCTCATTTTCGTTTTGTTTCAATTTCTCTCTCCTGAAATGAAATTAATCTGACGTGAAAACGTATTTTCTGTTTACTAAAGAGCTAGAGAGACGGGGAGACCTGTTACTGAACAATACTCTAAAGCAATTATTACTATGGGGAATATAGCTATTTAACACTTGTTTGAACAAAAGGATATCACTTACAGCCCCTGTAGCAGGTGCAGATAATGCAACAGATTTGATGTGCCCTATCTCCCTTTTTACCTTTATCTGTAAGGGTAGGACATTCCACCATCTAATGTATTTTCCCCCGACAGTTTGATTGATTGATTGAATACTTTATTAACAGTCTGAACAAGCATCTTCTCATCACACGCATCTCCACTTCTCTTATGCATCAACACATTCATCTGCCAACCAAGGCACTGAAGCCAGTAGTAGCCTCTATATTTATACAAGTAGCAATACAGTTTGTAAGAGGGGCGAATTTACAAAAGGATTGTGCAGGTTTTGTGGCCGCTAAACCTGCTCAAAAAAGAAAAAAATACTGTAATTCTCAAAGCACACAAACAGTGACTTATTATAACTACCTAACTGTCTCCTGGTCTTCTTGTTGCTATACAAACAGCAGGTTTATGCACTAGAGCCCATGGAGTGGAAACAACTGGTAGTGGACTCCTTCAGTGGTGTATGTGAGTGGATGTAATGACATGTATGATGTAGGTGGTGTTGAATGCAGAACCAAACAATCGTCAAACTAAACGAGACGTGCTGTGCTGGATGAGAGAGAGATAAGACTGAGTGAACAAACTTAAGTGTGAGCTATGAGATGCACCGGGGCCAGGTGAATCCCATATTGTGCTGACAATCCCTCGCCTCCTATCTGCTAAAACAACAACAGAACAGGGAAGCAAACCAATAACACAAACACGCAACCAGCAGGTGGAGTGAGAGGAGATGTCACTCTGGCAACTGAGAAGAGAATAGACTGAAAGGCTGCCAAGGCCAGAGTTACACTATTCAGAGTCTCAGTGAATGAGAATGCAGAGGGCTGCAGGATTCTCAGCCCTCTGAAGGAATGCTGAAGGCCTGATGTTTGACTAAAGACTCCCACCCACTGATGCCTGCCAACCAAGTCCGCCAGCGAGATTTCACACTTCCACCAACTCTCATGCAAGTTTAGAAATAAAAGGTGGGCAAACAAACTGCAGGACAATCGCTTTGATATGACTCGCTTTGATATTTAATTACTTGGGAAAAAGAAAAAAGAAAAAAAAACATTTCAAATGAATATCAAGCTGTTCATGTCTTACAAGCCATCTAAAAGTCACAGGAACAAGTCGAATGGGTACTGAACGCCAACGAGAAGCTGTCATTCTCTATCAGAGCGCCAACAAGTCGGCGACGGGTGGCTGTCATTCAGACGGTAGGTGGGAGGACCAGAGCCCGGGGATTCTATCCGTTACTCCTAGCTGTATCTCTTTAGGTAGGCTAGAAGGTAGGTACATCAGTAGGTAGGTAGTAGGTAGACTAGTATGTATGTCTGTCTGTTGATTGCTGCAGCCAGATCATAACTTAGTGTTCCCACACTGTGATCTATAGGACCAGCAGCAATGGACAGGAACAAACACACAGACCACGCTCAATAAAGTCCCAGCGAGACCATAACCCTGTTCCTGTCTGATTGATACTTGAACACGCATCCACCACAAATGCACGCACGCACACACACCAACGGCCACACACTGTTACGCGACGCGAACACTCTACCATCTGTTGTCTGCCAATGTGTCACTATGGCATTCCTGAGGCTAGTGTTGCACGACTCATTTGACATCCCCCTGAAAGATGCATTTTCCCCCCATCCTCGCGCAAAAAGATCTGCAGGTTGATTTCTAGAGAAACAGCAGGCTCAGTGGAAAGACAACAGAAAAAGCACAAATGACTTTAACAGATCGTCTAGTTACCACAGACCTCCAGAGAAAGTCAATACGGCTCTCTTTTTTTTAACATATGCAAGAAAATTTGGCATGCCAATCAAATGGGAGAGGGAAAAAAACACTGAGCGTGTGGCTTATCCTCAGTGCATCATGCAAAATTCATGGCACCTACATCAATTATTCATGAGCACTCATCAAGACTCATCCTCAAAGAAGGCATGACTATATAAATAATAAACCACTTTGGTAGGTGCAAGACCTGCGTCTCCAGAGAGAAAGCACTGCACATACAGCGCTGTGCCTGACTTACTGTCGGTCTATTGAAGATGGCAAAAACTTTGCATGCTCCATTGCCCCACAGAGCCATTTAACACCACATAACAGAGGAACGGCTTGCGGATGCCAATTACGTAAGGATTACAACTGGGGGGAGGGGTTATCCGGCAAAGACGTAAGATAATACAACATAAAAATGCATGCCTGCCATGAGGCTTACACTGTGTTCCAGGATAACAAACTACATTTAAAGGACATTAAAACACTCTATGATGCTGCTAGGTGCTTACTTCATCGACAGGGTTACTACATGAGATTGGGTGTCCTATCTTTAAACAACTTTGTTTCATACATTTTTTGTTAATTGAATAACACCACAGGCTTCCGGTATGTCTAAAAATGACATTTATAAATCCACAGATATTCAAAATATTTGATGGAAATTGCACTTTAACCCTGGTTTCACAATTTGCCTGCTGAAAGGTTTCTAGGAAGAGAACTTGTAATTCCTTTTTAAAGAGAATTAAGTCTACATAAAACTGAACTCCAAGGCCATAACATCAAGAGCTTTTCCTGGGGGAGGTCAAGAGGTGAAACCAATATATGATGATACCACTGTAGTGGGAGACTGACTGTAAGGGTGAGTATGTATGTAGCACCTACCTCTCATTCCCAGGCTGGAATTCAGAGAGCAGAGAAGGCCGGCGGCGATGGGGCTGGGACATGGCATGGCTGTAGTCCCTGGCATGAGGATGGTAATCTACCAGCCCCACCTCCTGAAACACACGCAACAAGCCATCAGTACACCTAGTAGCTTTCTTTAATCAAACATTGAAAATCAAATAAAAGCACACACTTAAAGCATGCAATAAAAGACAAAATGACAGCCACCCAGTGTATATAGACTCAGGAATAAAAGCACACACACTTGTGCAATAAAATACATATAATGACAGCCACCAGTGGTGGAAAGTAACTAAGTACATGTACTCAAGTACTGTACTTCAGTACAAATTTGAGGAATTTTTACTTTCCTGGATACATTTAAATTTTCAGTACTTTTACTTCTACTCCGCTACATCTCAGAGGCAAATATTTTAGTTTTTACTCCACTAAAATTATTTGAAAACTTTAGTTACTAGTTACTTTGTAGATTTATATTATTATTACAAAACATGCATTAACCACTTTATCCCTATATACTTTGTCTATTTGAAAATAACACATCTACAAGCACACAATGCGTCGCTTTGCAACGCGTTGTAGATCTGCTATTTTCAAAAGATTTTTATACATTTTGAACACTTGTGAAATAGGACATTCTGCATAATGAGTACTTTTACTTTTGGCACTTTAAGTACATTTTGATGCCAATACATTTGCACTTTTACTCACGTATTTTTTTTATTCTGGACTTTGACTTGTAACAGAGTATTTCTATATTGCAGTATTGATACTTTTACTTAAGTAAAAACATTTTAGTACTTTTTCCACCACTGACAGCCACCCATTATATATAGACTCAGGAATAGAGCATAGAACGTCTCCCTCCTCTTTTATTCCCCAGTGTGCACCTCTTTCTCCTTGGTTCTCTCATATCGTGCTGCTCTCTCCCGGTTTACCTCCCACAAGAGAAGAGGGGTAAATAAATACATGCAGCTACTGTACAACTGAACCCCCTTCTCTCCCAGTCTAAAGACTGTGGGATGTGGCCTGTCTACCCACATCTCCTTCTGAATGTGTTGACGAGGGGAGGGAGTGGAGGGATTAACTGTAGCCGCAGCTGTGTGGGGATCCTAGAGGGCACTGGATTGTCCCGCCTCGGAAGAAAGGGAGCCCTCTTGCAAAACACTGGAGGCCGACCACGTGAACTTTGGCACAGGACAGAGGCCGCTTCTAGGGGTTTCAGAGGCCTCCGTCCCTCATGAAAAGACATGGGGCATAATTGGGAGATGTGGGTCGAAATAATGGGGGAGGGGCGTTGATATTATTCTGCAAACGACAACATGAACTTTCAACTCAAACATCTAATGAGGGAGCAGATCTGTGTGCACAACACTGTAACCTGGGAATGTTCCTGTTGGGAAAACATCAGCGGGGGGGGGGGGGGGGGGGGCTTCGGTAGATCCCCTCTCCAGTGGTGCAGGCTAATGCCCTGTTTACTAAATAGATACAAAGCAGGCAGACCCGGAGTTGCATCCACAGCAAACCAAGATTTAACCCATTAAGACCTGAGGCAATTCTTTAAAAAAAATCTAAATCCTAACAGTTTTTGGAAAAAAATCAAAACATTTTTTTTTCACGATTTTTCAAAAATAGCAGATCTACAAGCTCGTAGCGCGGCACTCGGTGCCGCGCTATGAGCTTGTATATCTGCTATTTTTGAATAGCCTAAAGAAATCTAAAGTGACACAGATGCGTTCCAGGTATCAATGGGTTAAAGTACAATTCTGGCTAAAAATCATAATCCTGATGATTTCTTAGTTGTTATGGTCAGCATAGTACTTAGTCTAGATGAAATGAGACCCGAGAATACATTTTAACTTTTGCCCTACATCAACATTCTAAAATAAATCAACTAAATGTTTCCAATTTGCCAATAAATCAATTTACTGATTGAGGAAAATAAGGTTGATTATTTGCAGGGGTGGAAAGTACTGTACTTAAGTACAATTTTGTAGTTACTTTTTACTTTACCAGAGTATTTCCGAATTGCAATACTTTTACTTCTACTCCACTACATTTCAGAGGCAAATATTGTACTTTTACTCCACTACAATTATTTGAAAACTTTAGTTACTAGTTACTTTGCAGATATAAATTACTATATTATAAAACATACATCAACCACTTGCCCCATTTTATACATAGGCTATTTGACAATAGCCGATCTACAAGCTCACAACGCGTCGCACCGCGACGCGTTGCGAGCTTGTAGATCTGCTATTTTCAAACATTAGTACTTTCACTTTTGGTACTTTAAGTATATTTTGATGCCAATACTTACGTACTTTTACTCCGGTAACATTTTGAACACAGGCCTTTTACTTGTAACAGAGTATTTTTATATTGTGGTATTGCTACTTACTTACTTACTTATATATTAATATCTGAGTATTCTTCCACCACTGATTATTTGTGTATCACATGTGCGAGGCAGTACAGGTGGCGTGGCCACATGGTCTCTCTTACCGTGTGTGCCCGTTGCAGCTGCAGAGGCAGAGAGGCCGGGTTGGGCAGGTGGCGAGTGTCCATGACCCTCCGGCCCTGCGGCACAGACTGGGGGTGAGAGGACATGCTGGCACAGCCACACTTCCTCTACAGGCAGGAAGTGGGTGGGGCTGCGGAGCAGATGCCACGCATTATCAGCCGTGTCTCGGTAGCCAGCAACCTGCGGAGAGGACAAGATGTGCCGTGAGACATTTGTTGGAATCGAGGCCGTAGTGGTCGTCTTGTTGGACAAGCTTCTTGTTAAAAATAATTAAACATCATGCATTGGTAGTTGACCGGTCGTAGCCTCGGCCACTTCAGTACGGTAGACCTGTGTGCAGCATGACTTTTCCCCCCTCTCTCTACCCGTATGCTCAGTCTGTAGTAGTCCATTGGTTCTCAAAGTGGGGTCCGGGGACCCCCAGGGGTCCTTGGGGGGGGTTCCAGGGGGTCCCCAGCAAAATGTGTTAAAATAGCACCACAATAATTTTAACCACTTTAACCTTTTATACTTTGGCTATCAAGAAATAGCAGATATACAAGCTCATGAGCTTGTAGATCTGCTATTTGTGAAGAATCGTGAAAATGTGTGCAAACCTTTGAATATATATACTTTTTTAAAGCGAGAGATGGGGGTCCGCGGCCAAATACATATCATTTTGGGGGTCCTTGAGATGAAAAAGTTTGAGAATCACTGCTCTTGTCTACACTGTCCTGTCTGAATTAAGAAAACTAGACCATACCCGGTGAAGGGTTATCTCCCATTGTTTGACACATAATGGCTAATAAGAAGCTGAGATTTGATGAAATTGAGAAACGGGATTCGCAGTTAAGTTCAGATGGTAATGGGCAATGGCTGTGCGCAAAATCAGATCAAGTGCTCCAGCCAGTGAGGAGAAACGGGCACACAGTTTTGCTGACACGAAGACACCAAGACACCATGGCCACAGAGGTTTGTCAAATTATAGGAGGATAATAAACCTACTGTATCGTGGATTATATAGGCTTGGTACTAGTGTCAAAGTGTTTAGCTAAATCGAGTTGAACAGCTACCACCCCCCACCAAACCCCATCCCACCGGATGTCAGGGCAGCTGCTCCCTTTTCCGTTGCTCCTGGTTGAGGAGTCAAAGTTCCTGCACCTGCTAGACCCATTCCCTCCTTCACCGTTCGCTTGAATGGCCCAGTGTCCCTCTGTCCCCCACGACAGAGGAGACCAGCCAAGTCCAGCAGTGAGTTGGTAAACCAGAGATGCCCATGGTTTAACAGGGCTTTACAGGACCCATAAATAACTCCATGATAGATGGAGACGTCGGCCTAGACAGTTATATAGAAGAGTTATAACTAGGGAGGACATTTAGTAAAATGGCAGTGTGGCTTCATCTTCTGTGAGTGAGCCATAAGGCCTGAGAGTGATCCTATACTTAAACAGGCGGTGCAATATACATATGCATAATGCTACAGTCAGTACACACCCCCACAGGCCCTTTGTTAAAGCGTTTGAGTGCTTACTCTTCACAACGGTAAATACAGTAAAGTAAATGCGGTGTGGGAAGATAGGAGAGTGAAATCCTCTTACAGTTTTCCATGCAGATTTTCAATACAAACGGATAAGAGAAAGTGTATTGTTAACATGCGAGAAAATGTGCTCAGGGGAGCAACAGCGAGGAAGTACAATTCAACCCTCACTGGGAATGATTTCTTACAATCCTGTACCTCAATAGACACTCTGTGTTCAGAAGACTGATGCAAGAAATCAACCTTATTTCTAATCAAATACACGCTCCCTCCATCTGACAGCACTCATTTTGCAAGAGCTTTTTTTTACTGACAGTGACAGGGGGTTTGGGGGTGAGGGCCGGGGTGACACGATGGGAGTGATGTTGTCGAGCTGTGCGTCTCAGTGGCATGAGTCGTGACCAGTACATTTGTCTGCCATTCAAAATGTTACGTAGTGATCCTTCAAGTGAGTGTGGTAGTTAATGATTTCATTTGAAAGAACAGTATTTAATAAATGTAAATATGAATAGTCGTCCTGCTTTGCTTTTGAGAATCAGATTGCTGATCCAGGATCAGTCCTTAAAAACATCAAGAGTCAACTCTAACATAGCAAGGCTTTAGTGTCGAAGAAATATGTAAACTCTTAAAATATTATGGGCCCTATTATCGCCGAGGCCTTACCCATTATCCCTGAACTTCTTTAAAAACATTTTCAAATAGTTCAACTAGACGATCTACATCGACACGTTGTGAGCTTGTAGATTGGCTATTTGAACTATTTGATTTCTTTTTTTAAATAGTAAAAAATGGCAAAGAAGTTTAGGGATAATGGGTAAGGCACTGGTGAAAATAGAGCCCATGGGTTTTACCCAGATGCCAAAGGTGAGACATTAAAAATATCGATTTAATAACAATGTCTCCTAGGGATGTAACAATATTCAACAAAAATGTCTTGATATTACCGTGGGCCTCAGCCCTGTGGCAGCATCTACGATAGTTGACTATGAGAGTGAATAAGTGAAGGCAGCGATCATCTGTGCAAATACATGCACAGATGATCGCTATGAACACTATGACAGACGTGCTGATGTACGCAAAGTGTGTTGTGTTATATCCTGTTTTGAGTTTGCTGTCGCCACTCTTGGACACCAGTGTCTGCTGCCGAGTGCAATGCTACTAAGCTTATTCTAATCGCATTGCATTTTTGTGACTAAAACGCACACTATCACTGCTAATTATCACTCTCCTTTTTTAGCGACTGACCGCTGATCGCTGGTTACTTAGCTAAAGGACTAGGGCTGCCACGATTACAAATTAATGTGGACGATTAATTGTCACAATGTCACCCAAATAATTGCGATTAATGATTTAATTGTGTGTTTGGCATTGAGCATTAGAACATTTTCTGTTTGCCTTTTAGACTTCCTAATCAAACATTGCACAGGGCAGATATGAACCTAAATATACTTAAATATACAAATGATTGACCTATTTAATAATTATATCCATGTAAAAATAACAGATTGTTTTTTTAAATAACTGAAATAGCTGATCTACAAGCTTACAACGCGTCACTTTGTGACGCGTTGTAAGCTTGTAGATCTGCTATTTCTGCTTTTTTTCAATATTTGAAAACGTGTGAACGTTTTTTAACATGGAAGCTATTATGACAATTATGCAAAAGTAATTGCGATTATCTCAAATAATTGCGATTAGACGATTATATAATAATTGTGACAGGCCTATAAACGACTATACCGTTGATGGCTGAGAAACTTTGGGTTGGTCACAGCCGAGTGGGTAGAGAGGCCCCCTGGGAAACAGAAGGTCCCCGGTTTGCGACCCGGCCTACGTGTTGAAGTGTCCCTGAGCAAGACACTTAACACTCTGCTCCCTGAGCGCTGTAATAAGAGCACTCACTGCTCCTGGTGGTTATAGGATGGGTAAATGCAGAGGACAGATTTCACGTATGTCCTGATATACAGTGACAAAAAATAGCCCTAAGGAGTGGGGCTGCTGGGGCATTATTATTATTAGAATAGAATTATTTTACTGGCATTAATATACAACAATAAAAACGCCAACGTGGATGAACACAAAAATGCTGAAACTTGTTTCCATTGCGATCCACTCACATAAAAAACACCCCCCACACAGAAAAAACAAAGACGGAACAACAGTGCAAACAGCACTAATAAATAAAACAGTTTTAACAATAAAAACAACAATACGAGGGGGGCCAGGGGTCCTAAGAACTAGTTAAGTCCAATTAGAGGTGGAGCCATGATTTAAGATCACCCTTGTGTTGTTATAGCCTACAAACAAATCATGGCACGTTGACAAGGAACATCATGTTATGGTACACACACAGAGAGAGAATACAAATGATTGGACTCAGATCAATGGACTCGGTCCGCGGTCTCAAGCTGATACGTCTGCTGCTGTCAGCCACGTTTTCAGAGCAGCAGTTGTGTGCAACCACCGCTTGTACAGCCCCCCACGGCCCCCCCCTCCCAACCCACACTAAAAAAGTAAACATTTCCATTGGATTTGCCCTGAAATCTCGAAGCAGAATACCTCTATAATACACGTCTTTTCAGAGGATGGTTAGACCTTTGCATTAACAACTCATCAACAATGCATTTGTTAGATGCAAATAATTTTTTTTTTACTATTATCATTCTCCACCAACCAACAAGTGTAGCTCGAAACATAATCCATGATGATGGAAATCCTTTGATGTGATTTTAGATTAGAGTAGCCATGGCCTATTTAATCACACAGTGGTTACAAGTACATACTGCCTCAATGCGACAATGTGGGTTAAGGGTGCTTATTGAACACAGCTGAGCTGAGCATTTACCACAGAGAAATAGCGCTTATGACCTTCTTACAGAAGTCTGTGTCTTGTTGTGTTCTATTCAAATGAAGGTTTTCTGTAGCTCAACAGCAGACAAGACACAGTGTGTGTGTGTGTGTGTGTGTGTGTGTGTGTGTGTGTGTGTGTGTGTGTGTGTGTGTGTGTGTGCGTGTGCGTGTGCGTGCGCGTGTGCGTGCGTGTGTATTTATTTCTTTGCTAAAACGAGTGCACCGACTATCACATCAATCACATACGCTGTTCCAACTCTGAAACCTTTTAGCGCAGAGAATGATACTCCCCATCACTACTGCCTCACTGCAGGTTGAGGTTCACTCACGGGCAACTCAACTCAACCTTCTCCAGGGGACAAACAACTAGCCGAGTGACATTTTTATTGCGGTATATGAGGAGGCCAGGAGGGAATAGCTGACAACATTGTTTATGCTGCTCTGTCTAGCCTATTAGTCGTTCAAACAAATGATTGTGATAACATTGTTTTGATAATTAAATAACATTCTGCATTCATCATAACACATTCTCTAATGACTTCTGCTTTTCACAAATACAACTACATTGCTGCCTACATTACACAAAGTCAAGGTGATTGGGTACAGTTGGCAGGAGCCCCTGCCATCTATACAAATAAATAATCAAAATAGATTACACTCAATGGTGATTGGGACAGTTGGAGGCCCAGCAGTGTCTGGGGGTACAGGGGGCTTTCACGTAGGAATGGGGCCAAACACCTGAAGGGCGCTTTTTTTCTAGTTTAATCAAAACAAGGTCAAATGCAAGCTGTGTGACGTCAAGTTGGCCTACCAAAGAAAGAAAATAACAATGCACATTGCACACACATTTGAAGACAAAGTATCCAACATAGGCCTAAAGAGACTTCACAACAGCCGTCCATTACTAGCTTCACTCCAGTGGTGGAAAAAGTACTCAAATGTTTTACTTGAGTAAAAGTATCAATACCACAATGTAAATATCTGGTATTCAGAATGTACTTAAAAGTAAAAGTACAAAACTATTGGCATCAAAAAGTACCAAAAGTGAAAGTACTCATTATGAAAAACAGATCTACAAGCTGTGAGCTTGTAGATCGGCTATTTTCAAATGGCCGAAATGTATAGGGCTGAAGTGGGTAATGTATGTTTTCAAATAATAATCAAAATCTGCAAAGTAACTAGTAACTGAAGTTTTCAGAATAATTGTAGTGGAGTAAAAGTACAATATTTGCCTCTGAGAGAGAGATGTAGTGGAGTAGAAGTAAAATAATATTGAACATTGGAAATACTAAAGTAAAAATACAATTTTTTTTTACTTTGCACCACTGCTGAGGTCACATAGTTGATGACAAGAGTGTGGGTGAAACCACAGTGCTAATTACAAAGATGGTGGTGAAGGCTCTGCCTATATAGGCTCTGTGCATAACTGTAGTCCTAATTTCCTGAAGGTGGCATACCCATTTCCTGTTCATTTCCCCATAGCTTTGTTTGATTGGCTTGGCAGCAGATTCGAACAGTAAACACATATGACGGAGCCAATCAAACAAAACTATGGGGAAATTAACTAGAGCAGGGTATGCCACCTTTGGGAAAGTGGGACTACAGTTATGCACAGAACCTATTCGTTTCATGGAAATAAGAGGGTTTCCGTGCGCTCATGAGCATTTGCAGAACCTGAATACATGCTGGTCACATCCCGTAAAATGGTTACCATTCGAATTGAGAGGCTCTATTGAGGAGACAGCCCAAGATCTCTGCAAAAGCGTATAAACTGTCCTAAAGTTGGCTCTAACCACAGACACATGGACAGCACTCACCACTGAATCATTTGTCATCTGGCCTGGAGGGCCAGTCAACCCCTGTGAGCCAGAGTACATAATTAAAAGGGGAAATGTGTATACCGTATTTTGGAAGTTACCATACAGTCAATTTCACCCCTACACAGTTTACATGTGTCTTTATCTCCTCCTTCATCCAAGTCAAACCAACAACTAGAAACTAACAACTAAAAAATAGACTGTCTAGAGCAGTGAGGAGATGCATACAGTAGGCTACAACAGCCAGATAAACAATGGATGACTGCATAAGGCTTAGATTTATTTAATATCTCCTGGTGAAAAACTCAAATCAAAAACTAAAATATCCAGAACCATTCAATAATAAGACTTACAAGGCCTTAGGCTTAGGGGTGTCACATTTTGATCGATTTTATAGTCACAACATTTATTCTGTTAGCACTGATGGCTTTATATCTCAATAACTAACATATAATTTATATATTATAACAATAATAAATAATCATATTTAAACACACCTGAATAGTTTAAGCGCTTTATCAAAAGTTGTTGAACTTTTACCACACTATAATGACATTTTCAATAGAGGACTTTTATATTTTATCCGATTTTAAACACATGGGATCTTTGTAATGGCCTATTCATAAAATTCGAATAGAGCACAGAAGTCCTGACGTCACTCGTTCATCCCCAGGTTCGTAAAGTAATTTCGCTATGGAGAATAACATTGGGTCATCATAGAATCGTCTCATATAAGAATTGTGGTCCAAAAATAAACAAACTGTCTCGGCGATATTGTCAGGGAGGAGGTTCTGTATCGTTTATGATAGTCAGTCACTTATATTTGAAACAGTCCGTTTCTGGCGAAAATTTAACTAATTCGGCGGAAGTAACATTATCGTTTTCTCACCGTCAGTTGATGCTTCATATCCATAAGAGTAAAACCGCCAGGGTCATTTGTTTATTTTTGGAACACAGTTCTTATTTGACGCAATATTAAATGGGGATTCAGAATGGGGGTGGAAAACCGCGAACCAGGTAGACAAACCTAGGATGTGTAAATTAAGTCAGACTTCGGTGCTCTATAGCTTTTGTTTTTCTAAACAGACTTTTCAAAATGTAAAATAAAGTATTGTTTTCCAAAGGGAGTGTGAGAGTGCACGTTGACATGTGCACTGGAGATTTTCTTTCTCGCTTTGTGTGCTTGACAATAGCAATTTTGCATAAGAATGTGGTGTGGGATGATAGCCAGGTTCTGTTCCTCTAAAACAGCAGGGCCGGATGGACGATGAAACGTAAGAATCTCTCTCACCACACTGACTTTATAGCAAAGAATATGAAGTAAAGACAGAACACTATAATGCTTTCAAATCGTTTGTGCTCCAAAGCACGCCCCACTACACAACACATACAGCACCATTGATGTAGTTAGATTTACTTTCATCCAACAGACTGGATGCGGATATTCCCATCATGCCAGGGTGACAGGGAGAGATTTATCCACGCTATGCTTCATTCCTCGGATACACATTGTTGCATCGATTGCGACAGTGAATGAATATGAGCTCTCTCTTGTCTCAAACACTTACATTAGAGGGTCGAGAGAGAAAGAGAATCGCAAATCGAAATCGTGACAACCCTACATGCCTACAAGACCATTTTCAATTCGAATATTTTCATAAATACATTTATGTTAACCCATTAAGAACGGGAACGCATCTGTGTCATTTTGAGATTTCTTTGGCTATTCAAAAATAGCAGATATACAAGCTCATAACGCGGCACCAAGTGCAGCGCTATGAGCTTGTGGATCTGCTATTTTTTTTTAAATCTTGAACATTTGTGCAAATATTTGAATATATGTATTTTTTAAAGGGAACATTTGTAACTCAAATATTTGCTTCATGAGGGTAGCTGGAATGATGGAAATATTTTCAGATATGTATTTGGTCCGTCCAAATACATTTTGGGGGTCCTTGACATGAAAAGGTTTGAGCACCACTGATATTATAGCAACATACATTTTTAAGAAAACTGTTTAGAAGACATTTGTAGAATCCCCCAGAAGCAAAGATTTGAGTTACAAATGTTTGCTTTAAAAATATATATATTCAAAGATTGCAAAAACTTTCACGATTTTTCAAAAATAGCAGATCTACAAGCTCATAGTGCGGCACTATGAGCTTGTAGATCTGCTATTTTTGAATAGCCAAAGAAATCAAAAAATGACACCGATTATTTCCCGGTCTAAATGGGTTAAATAAGTATTTGTTTACTTAAGTAAACATGATTTGCACCCCTAAGTGCAGACAAATACAAAGCTCAGTTTAAAAAAACCTACCAACAACACCAAAGGGCATCCGTGAAAGCCAGTGTTTTGATAGTAGTAGTAGGTAAGCCAGTACTCGTGACATGTGTCCCTGTGACTCCTGCCAAAAGAGGCATTAGGACTCTTGCCATTTCTCGGGGGGGCCTCTGAGTAATGACGCCCAGCTCTCGTAGCTCAGGTTTCAGAGCGCCGTGTGAGGCACTCTTTGAGAGGCTTGATGGCAGAAATATGGGCTACCAGCATGACGCTGAACAAAACCTTGACAGGGACAAAGTGCTGGAAAGGTTGAAGAAGTGGGCCCCCTCACACCACTCCACCCAAACAATTAAGACATTTCTATTTCCAAAATGTGAACGTTTAACAAAATTCGGGGGAAATTGAACTGTAGGATTTCAAAAAGTCTTCACCAGAGCAGTAGAATAATATTAATTTAGTTTTGTTCAGTTTTTGGCATCCCTACCCTGTATAGCGCAAAGAAGGGCACTATCTTCTCTTTCTTCTTCTTTCTTCTCTTTATGACACTTTATATCATAAACATAAAGTGTCATTTGATTTCACAGTTACGCAAAGTGACCCGTATTACGAATGGTTGAACATGGCTCTGGCTTTAAAGGAACAGAGGAGCTCTGTAAACACAAACTCTTGTGGAGCCACAAGACAGACAGACACGCACATCTCAGTCAGCCTCACACCGAATCTCGGAGGAGTGGGGAGACAGAGCCATCACATACTGTCTATTAGTCTGAACTTGAGCCTCAGCTAGAGCCGTTACTTGTCTTCTATTCAGACAGGGTGAGCTGGATAAAGTAGACAACACACAAAGACTAAAATGTGAAAAAAGAAAATCCTTGAATGAACTGCGGCGGAATAACTATGCGCAGAAACACACAATTGCACTGAAGTGATATCAGAAACTACTCAACAAGAAACAAGAGAAACAGGCCATGAATACAAAAGAAAGAAAGAAAGAAAAAATGGGGGGGATAGCCATCCTTTTCGGCAGTCTGCCTTTGATGAGGATCCAGAGAGATTCCCCCAAGAGGGAGGAAAACAGGTCTGAAGGCAGTCACAAGATCCGTAGAGAACACAGGGGGGAAAAAAAAGAGCTACAAAAAAAGAAAACCTCTGAATCAAGATGAGATGAGAGACCCAATACAATGAAAGAGCTTTTGACATAAACACAGAGGCGAGCGGGGGCCTTCCAGACGGGAGGCTAAACACATGCACTGGCACTGCTACAGACACCCACCACAGGCAAGCCGCTGGCTCAACGCCAACACTGCGAATGAACTCAGTCACCTCGGCTCTCTCTCACTTCTCTGCCATGCTTTTCTCCTTCCATACAGAGCTGGAGTGGGGCCTCGGCCTTCAGGAGTACTAGTCTATATTTCATCTTCAGCTGAGCCTGGGCCCAGAAAAGACGGTCGCTTGGCTGGTCAAAGACCGTGAGTCGTGGCCGTTGTGAGAAGGAGAGGTAGTGTAATGGACATACGGCCTTGGACTGGGAATGGCATCAGTGTATAAAGTATAGACTAACGGAGATGGGAGGGGGGTGCTAGGACTCTCAGGCTAGGAATGTGGCACCCTGTCAGGTCTCATAAGGATTTATCTCCCTGGATCCTCATTACCAAAGTGCCCCAGACAAGGCAGCTCTCACTTGCTTTTTCCCCCCCAACAGTCTGGTTCTCTCCATCTCTCCCCTTGTGTGCCCCTCTCTCGCTCCTGCTCCAATGCAGTAGCACAAATACTCTAAACGAATACACACTGATTACCTTCTGAAACATTTCCAAGTGACTCTAGTCTTTAGTCCCAATATTCTGGTAGATAATTAGGGCTATTTAGCCAGTGCGCTTAACTGAGGTGCCAAGAACATCTCACCTTCGCATGTCCGATTACTGTTCAATTTAATTACACCTTGGCACATTTTCCCAGGACATTTGCAACATGCTGACAGATTGGCAAAGAGTTTTAGCTGGACAGCATAGAGTAAGGAAATGTGTGTAAAAATAAAAGTCATTGTAGTGCCATTAAAACTGTTCAATACAATAACAATGGCGATTTATCATGAAAAAAACATACCACTATATTAATGCCATCATAAAATGAAAACCCTATTTCCCCCAAAGCCCTTTAAATAACTCAAAAGTCAAAACAAAAAGGTCAACTTTAGCATCAATAATCACCAACTCAATTTACCTGCACCTGCTCAATTTACCTGCACCTGCTCAATTTACCTGCTCATCTAAAAGTTGGAATGAATTTCAATCAACGCTATCCTAATGAAAGTAATTTCATCCTCTCAACATACTGTAGGAAATTAACTGACGGCACATCTATAACAAGCACTCCTTCTGGAAAGATACATTTTATTCACTTCACAAACCAGTGCTGACGACGCTCAGACAAGCTAATCTAGCCGAGCCCCTTGCGTGGCCGACAGGCGAGACTTTGGCAGTCCTAAACAACACTGACCGCCAATCCTACCACCCCCCACTTTTAACATGAAAACAAAGCCATGCAATTAATCCATTGAAGCCTCTGTGCTGGGGCCCCAAGAGGTGTTTTGAGGTCAGAGTGCAAGAACAAGGTCAATCTCTATGGTAAGCAGAGGGGCCTCAAGACAGACACCATGGAAACACTGAAAACTTACAACTGACTAGACCCATTTGTGTTATCGACACAACTGTTCCATCCATACTTAGACACACACACACACACACACACACGCACACGCACACGTTTTATATTGGTAGTTTTGTGCGCACTCATTTCCACATCAGAGGTAAATTCAATACCTGAACAAAAGTATAGATTGTAAATGTTTGATTTGGCATTAATAAATAAAAATAAATGTTCACAGAATAATAAGAATAATATACTGCTATTTTGCAAGTGTAACCCAGGTTATTAATTTTAATCAATTTACAGATGTTCCCATTAATGCATACTATTGTAGACTCTCCCCGAGCGCAGGATAGACACTCCCTAGAGGCAGGACTGTTTACTGTTCTGTTTACATCTTGTTTTGCACCCAAGCTGCAGGAGTGCATAAAACTGAATGCAGATGTACGTAATTATGACAGAGCTCCGTGAGATTTAGAACAAAAACACTGAAAAGAGTGAATAACTTCTGGATAAACTGTAACATTCCATAACGTGGAGTTTGAAAGGAGGTGTTGCCAGAGAGAGGAGCCATAGTTTGCCGTTTTTCTTGAGGGAGGATTCTACCTGCTGACCATAGTGGAGCTGCTGCATTACAATTTACAACCCATCAACCCTGTGGAAAAGCTAACACCCTGTCCACTTACAGTTGAGCCAAGGGGACGGTAGGAACAATTAAAACTCACACACACACACACACACACACACACACACACACACACACACACACACACACACACACACACACACACACACACACACACACACACACACACACACACACACACACACACACACACACACACACACACACACACACACACACACACACACACACACACACACACACACACACCTTCAAAAGTACTTGAACTTTCTGACACGCGGTGAGATCGACATAAAGCGCTGAAATATTGGCGCAGCAGCGTCTGCTCGGTTGTGTCAATGAGTAAACAATCTACATGCTAACGCTATTAACATCAAGAGCTACTGGCAGCCTCAGAAGGGAATGGATGGCAATGAGCGCTGGTTTTGGTTCACTCTGCATGCCATTTTGGTCACACCACAGCAATTATTGGCAGTCGCACAGGTGCTACCAAATATATTTTTAGGTTTCACAGATTACATTTCAGGCGCATTTGCGACCAAAGCGGTCGCAATTTCGAGCCCTGGCTCAAGACTAACATTTCACCGTCGTCCCATAAATGATCATTAATTTATTTTTTATGAATTAATACATTATTTTAAAAAAGTATTTTATTTTTTTATTTTGAGTGGTGAAATATGCTTGGGCAATCCTTTCTGTTTTCCTATCGTGATTTGTGGCCACAAAAAAAGTGTGGAAGGCATTGCATTGCATTGCATTGCGTTGTTATGGCATGGAGACACAAATCTGGATCTGTGGCTTGGAGTTTTATAGGAATAAAAAGGCCTCTGTCAGTCAGAGTCCTCGTTTACAGGGAGGGTTACATCACAGCATGGAACTCGTGAAATCAATGGCAGCATGGACGATTTAGTGTAAAAGAAAAACGTACCGTAGATGCAATGTATCCTATATTCAAGGCTCCCTTTTAAATGTCTGTGTTTGGTGTGACAATATCACAGCATCATGTTCCTTTTAACATCATTATCGTCAATCAAATCCAAATCATATCCATAACATTTACTCTATGAAGCGCAGAGCAATGCTTTGATTAACGTAGATGCGAGGTGTCAATCCATAGAAAGGAGACAGCGAGGATTGTAAATAATCTCTGCCAGAGCTTGTAGGCTAGGGTTGAATGCAGTTTTCCCAGTTTGACAGTACGTCTGTTATCCTTCTTTTTCTGCTGTGTTTATCCTCTTGGTTGCAGCGTGTTTGCAACCAAGTTCTATCTGAAGAGGATGTACTGCCTGTCATAACGTTTATTAAGCTTTCTGCACCAAATCTATGAATGTGTATATATATTTATACCCCCCGCCCCCCCATCTCAAAATATTTTGTTCCAGGGACGCCCAGAAGCAATTTAAAAAATATATATATTCAAAGATTTGCATAAATGTTCACGATTAAAAAAAAATATCAGATCTACAAGCTCATAGGGTGGCACTGTGAGCTGCTATTTTTGAATAGCCAAAGAGATCTTAAAATGACACAGATGCGTTCCCGGCCTTAATGGATTAAAGTCACCTGGATCGTTATACTCGAGCCCTGCATAGGGCATACAGTGACGTGAGTGAGAAAAAGGGTAAAGTGCTTGTTTAAGACCATCGTGACCAGGCTGACCATGTCGTTCACCCATCAAATAATAGTTTTCTGTGTTTTTGTGGCCCCGATCCACACTCCAATTGGAATACAGCAATTATGATTAACAAGCAGATTTAAAAAATGAATTAATGTAGAGAAGCATCAGCTTTATTAAGATCACATATCAAACATCATCATGACATGTAGTATTAGTTTTTTAATGAAGGGACATGTCTAAGGGCATATTGCGTCTTGTGTGCGTGTTTGTGCATGTATGAACACAGTACAGTAACTAAAGGCAGCTACACACTGTACGACTTTTGAAGTCGTCTGGGAGTCATCAGATCGTTATTTATTTCACACCACACACAAGTCTTTTTCTTGAAATCGTCTGTCATAATATCGTTACGATTGATCGCCGACAACGGATCACACACTGCAAGGTTTCCCCAGGATGCGATTCAGGCCCGATACATACGTTTGTTTTTATTCCAATTCATTTTAACCGACGTCTCACAAAAACGTGCAAGGCTCCCGTGATATATGTGCGAGACCGAGACAGGACGCTATTGATTGTCATTAAATAATTATCTATTTCTCTGTATGTCTCTCTCTCTCTCAATGAAACAAACAAGTCAACCAGTTTATGCACACTGCAATTCAGAAGCATTTCCTCGGTCGTTCACGGTGATAAAAAAAAAAAAATATTCCAGTCTTGATGACGACGAACCTTTATGTACTTGTAGACCTACTCTACAGTAAGAGACAAAGGAATTATATCCCCTCATACCTGCAACCTATAAAAAAAATAAAACCCTGGCTGCAACAGAGAAGGAGTGCACGTGTTCTAAATGTTTTATGATAACACCAGTTGCGCAGCGTCGTGACATTCCTGGTCCATGCTGCTGATTCAAGCAATTTTTTAATAGCGTAGCTAACAATATTTAATACTGTAATATCGTCCCGGACCACTGGCGTAGCTGTCCGGGCACCTAAGCTCCAAAGTAGCCTGACAGCGCGTTGCGGGTTCGAGTCCCAATCCCGACGGCGTTTGCTGCATGTCACTCCCCATCGCTCTCCCCATTTCCTGTCAGGCTACTATCCTGTCGATAAAGGCATAAAAGCCCAAAAAATGTTTACCAATATTTGTAAACCCAGAATTTTCCCATGGGGATCAAAAGAGGTCTCTCTCTCTCTCTCTCTCGCTGCAGCACAAATTAATCCCCTCATGCATGCTGATTCCGACTGTGGTTTTATCAACACATTCAAGTGAAATGCGTTGGGTTTTATAGACTATATTTAATAGCAATATGAATATTATGTCTACATTCAGCGGAGAACATAATTTCCCTTACTGGGTACTCTCTCTCTTTCTCTCTCTGTGTGCAATTCCTCTCAAATAAACAGCCCCCCCCTCGCGCACGCTCGCTCACTCTCATTCTGTTTTGTAATGTTTTTAGATTTCAATGGAGATATTGCAGGCTTATACAACTGGACTGTAATATTGCGGTACTATGCGGGGGGACTAAATGGTAATACATGCAGGAGCGGCGTGGTCATGTCCAGCGACCCTCCCGGTACTGTGCTCTCATTGACTGTAGCGCGGATCTCCTCAGGGGAGTGATCGCAACCCCATGCATACTGTATGATCCCCATGCATACTGTATGATTTCCAGTCGGCGACAAAGCCAAATATCGAACGCGCTAGATATCTAGAAACGGTTGGGGAGGCATCGCCGAGCACTAGAATCGCGGCCGGATCTTCTTGCAGTGCCTTACACACAGTGCGAGCATTCACGTACGTGTTTGTGCATGCATGGTCAAAATGTGTGTGTGTGTGTGTGTGTGTGTGTGTGTGTGTGTGTGTGTGTGTGTGTGTGTGTGTGTGTGTGTGCATGCAGAGTTATTTACGTGTTTGTGCATGCATGGTCACAATACAGTAACTAAGGAGACTGTGTGTGTGTGTGTGTGT
The DNA here is from genome assembly GCF_963280865.1 of Gymnoscopelus braueri. NCBI lineage: Eukaryota > Metazoa > Chordata > Actinopteri > Myctophiformes > Myctophidae > Gymnoscopelus > Gymnoscopelus braueri. The sequence goes on along the minus strand of NC_137608.1, from coordinate 40,725,092 downwards.
GTGTGTGTGTGTGTGTGTGTGTGTGTGTGTGTGTGTGTGTGTGTGTGTGTGTGTGTGTGTGTGTGTGTGTGTGTGTGTGTGTGTGTAGGTTGGGCGATTTGCCAAAATATTCCTATCGCCACTGCCAGTCCAAAAAACGGCCATTGCCGATATATTTGCGTGAGAAAAGCTATTCACGCGAGAACAGCTCCTCCGCCCTTAACACGAGCAGTGCCAGTTAGTGATGAGAATTACCGTTCGTTTCAAGAAAAAGATCAGTTCAAATGATTCGTTCATCGTTCAGTATTGCTTACGGTCCCGGCCCAGAGCTCCGCGGAGCGCATGGGCTACTATATGCATACACTGTGTGCATTCGATCCCACTGACATGACTGCACACTGCACAGAAACATTATCGATTTCCAAGCATGTCTTTAACTTACCGTAATGTAGTTCATGCATAATAGCTGTAGCATACTATTTGCATTTTCTGAAACATATATGACATACTGAAACTGTTACTTGACCAGTACCTGTCTTAATCCAGAGCGACTTACAGTAAGCAAGGACACAAGATTTATTTTCATACTAAAATAATGTGGTGTTATATCTGTCTTTTGTCCAGGAACAATACATCTTTATTTCTATTCAAATTGCAAAGCATGCATGTCTAGTGAAAAACTAAGTCTACCGCAGTTTGTTGTGGGAAGAACAGCCCGCCCTCCGTCCTCACAGCATTAGGCTATGTAGTAGCCTAATACTGACTTCCATGAACACCTGCCCTGAACGTAACATTTTCAGAAAGGGACCGAGTTTGTTCTCGTTCAAGCCAAAGACCGAATCATTTAGAACGAATCGTTCATGAACGTCCCATCACTAGTGCCAGTGTCAAGTTACTCTAGTACTTACATTTCAAATCACATCCTTTGATTAACAGATGATATAAACATAACTGACACAAGTTTTAATATCCAGACTTGAAGTTGGAGTGGAGACATCGCTGTATGCTGCAGAACCAGCGCTTTCTGTGTGATCATAGTCGCCTCTGGTGACTTGAATTTCCCCCGTGGGATTAAAGGTCCATATCTATCTCTTCTCTTCTCTTCTACCGTGCTGGTATCCTTGCTGTCTGTCCTTGTTAATTTGCCTCAAATGTAACATATTTCCAGGGAGGGGGGCGGTTTGTGTGTTTTCTGTGTAGATGCGGTGTTGTGTTAACAAAAATCTATATAAATAAAGTATGGGAGGGAAAGAGGAAGAACAATATTAATTGACTTTTATCCTGAATGTTGTCTCATACTTCTAAGTCACAGTTATTCACGGAGGCTCTGCGCACTTGTCATCTTTAGCAGGTTGACACTGTGACAAACTACAAGACCTGCAAACTAAACTATGAATGTGAGTGAAAGGCAGGGCCACTACAGATGGTCAATGATGTGACTGTAGGAGCTATAGGCAGAGATGGAGTCATAGGAACACAAGGCTGGTATATTCCGGCAAATTCGTTCTTTTGAAACTGTTGTAAATATTCAGAATCAATCAATGTATAGCCTATTGAGAAACGTATATGACAACACAAAAATATCGATGCACACATTAGATATATAGGCCTACACCCTCATACATACACATTACATTGCTTACATTACATTACATTAATCAAATTATATTATCCTACAAAGGTGAACAAAAACCACAGCTGAAGATGTGATGTGAACAGTGTAGGGTCCTTCTCTGGAGTTACCTCAGTCTCAGTGAAGAGATGGATTGGATGAGGGACAGACAGCCAGGACACATTTTGAATCCTGGCCCAGGTTATTGCATTAAGTCCCAGTGGTGGCCTACCATGCGTTTTGTCTTTGGTGAGCTTTCCCTTCATTGTCATCTGGAACGGGTTGTCACAGCTCTGTCCCTGGCTCTACTGGAGGTGCTAGTGAGGTGCTAACATTGCTGGCACTGGCTGATGACATACTTTGAGAGACCGCAAGACATGAAACACTGTACACTCTTTCAGATTGACGTCGTGCTGCCTTAAATGTTTGGTCAGACTCAGAGACACACTTATACGTACCCTTAGTTTTTATGTTTTTATGACTTGTTTATTAGATTGATTGATTGTAGGCAGCTGTTGTGCACTGGGGGCAGGGGGTTTATATTGGCACAATAGTGGAGCGGATAGCCAGAATCTTGCAAAATATGATAAAAGCGTGAAATTTGGTACAATTTACAATTTAGGCATTTAGCAGACGCTCTTAATCCAGAGACATTTGCTCTCCAAAAGGGTATTGATCAAATTTGTCCGATGGGACACTTGAAAATCCAAGATGGCATGTTAATGTGTGCAAATTACCGGATATAGTAGGTGGGCTTCTAGACCTGATCTGAGATCTGAGCAGTAAATAGAAACCAGGCTGGTGACGCCAGGCTATGGTAGACATTTGCTAGAGATTTATGGCCTCTCATGGGTGACAGGGAGCCGACTCAAAATTCCAGGAGACTCCTGGAGCTACCGGTGGGACGTCTGTAACTAAGTCTGCAAATTAATTTACATACTTTGCTTCCTCGAAAATAATAATAGTAATGTACACTGTGAGTCAAAGTCAATGAGGCCCACATTCACGTTGGCTCAAATTTCAGGCCCTGCAGTAGTAACCTAATCAGAAATATAGCAAAGATACAGGGGGTGGGGGGTTAGTAGAAGGTCAAAAGAAACAGAAGAAATTAATTGATACATTTGGGTAGGCGAGTGGAAACTCCGACCATATAAACAGTTGGAACAACAGCAAGACCAGCGATCAAAAGCTCTGCCAAACTACAATAAGCCGACCACACACTGTCAAGTAGTAGGTGCTTGAGACCTGGACAAAGTCAAGAGAGTAGAATGGTCTTTTTCTTTCCAGTAAACACCATCACACTGACATTAGGAGTAAGATGACAACAGCAGAATGTCAAGATCACGCAGATGTCATTATGCAAGTGAAGTAGCTGGACCTACACATTTAGTCTATGAAGGAGAATGCAGACAGAGCATGGTCTTTAGACAGACATCTAGTGTATTTTAGCCTGGCATGCTGCAAAATGCTGCACACAATATCCTATGCAGCCTGAAGCCCCAAAGATGCATCTAGATCGAAACATTTATCTGTTAAAACTACAATTCGGGGCCTATTTTAATGAATAAATCATAGTTTAACAATCTGTAGAGCAGAGTAAGTTAATATTCTAACTAGTAGGGATGTGAAAACGCATTGTTGCAACAGATTGTTGGTAGATGGCACACTTTATTGTACACCTGCATTATAATGCATTTATAATGCATATTCAGTGTTACCGAGAGGAGCCAATGTATGTTTTAATTTATGGATTGTAGCTTTATGGCTTTATGACTGGCAAAGTTTAAATGGCAAAGTTTAAGTGAGATTAAATTGGCATTGACATAGCTATTGTCCTAACTAGAATCAAGATGGTGGCACATCCCATGTGGTGGCCATCTGACTAAATCATTTTCAACCAGTGTCCTAGCCAACAACAACAGTGTCGAAATGTCTCAATGGAAGAGTAGGGAGACTAATTCCAACCACTAGCTTTAAATCCAATTATCATTTGCAGACATCCGGTATCTTTGATATGGCAAATATTAATTGCCAAGTAGACTTTCTTATTTACTTACTTAAAGTAATACTAGGTAACGTTTTCAACAAAACTAAAGTTAAATTGTATATCTTTTGTGAGTGGCAAAAGTTTCACAACACCCACTCCATGAATTTCACCCCCGGAAGCCTTTTATTTATATATTTTGTATTGAACGCTGTCGGGGGGGACTTTCCCGGGAAAATGACGTCATCTGGCCAGAAAACGGAACTACCGCAACGGTTTCCTGTTTGGCCAGGAACTACCGCGCTAATAACAAAAAGGAACCTCACGCTGATTTTAAGAGAATGTAGGATTGGAAGATCGAAAAAGAACAGAAAAATAAAGCACAGCTCATGGTAACTAATGCTCCACTGGCTAAGAGAAACGATCCGCAGATAGTATAAAACAATTAAAAGATTGCTTTTTGAAACGCTTCCGGCTTCCGGTGAAAACAAATGGAATTCTGGGTAATCGAGGACTACGGAAATTGTATGCAGTGACGGTAGTGACCAGCAGAGGTTGCTAAAAATCTGCATTGTACAACTTTAAAGGCCATTAGAAAGGCGATGGGTGACATAGACCTAATCAGTGCCAGTGTGCCAGCATGATATGTAGCATAGGGTATAGGTCCTGGCAGGCAGGTGTTAGAGAAGCAGGCTGATGGTACCAGTAAACAATAAAAGGAACATCCAAGGCTGCTCTAGCTTAACCTCTGCTCACTTTGAAGACAGGGTGTGATTCTGCAGTGACACTGAGCAGCCAGCGACTGAGGACACTTGTGAGAAATGTGTGAACTCTAATGACGTGGTTATAATGTGTTGGCGAGAACAGAGAAGGGGGGGGGGGGGGGTGTAAAACTTAAAAACAACATAAACTTCATCACCTCTAAGACACAACAATTAGCATAACACCTGCCTCTTATGAGCCCCATAAATGAGCCACTCATTTTCCCCACTGTCAGTTAAAAACAAATCATCAAGCCCGGACGACTGGCGTAGTGGTACGGGCACCTAGGCTGCTAATGCCTGACAGCATGTTGTGGGTTCCAATCCAGATCCCGACGACCTTTGCTGCGTGTCACTCCCCATCTCTCTCTCTCCATTTCCTGTCAGTCTACTGTATACTATCAAATAAAGGCAGAAAAAGCCCCCAAAAAATCTTTCCAAAAAATATATAATAAATACATTTAAAAAATCATCAGACAGTGAAGCATTTATGCGCTCCTGATTGAAACACAACCAAAAAACACATGGGTCAAGGACATAATCACATAGTATTCTTAAATGTTTTTATAGTGGCAGATCATTTGCATCGTTAGCACTGAAAACATACAGTAATTAGGACTATGTCTCAAATCATGGACAATAAAGAGCGGAGAGGGAGAGAGAGAGAGAGCTGAAGCGGGTCAGTGATTGGCCGGCCTGTACCTCCAGATGTGGTCATCCAGCTGTATCCAGACTGGACAGCAGAGCTGCTATTAGGTTTCCTGACTGTTCCCTCGCCACCAGCCGCCTCAGCCACACTATGTGGATTACATAAGGCTCTCCCCTCCCCCATCCCTCTCTTCCTTCCCTCCCCGCTGGCAGGCCTTCACACACAGCCAACTATGAATCCCTGTAACCATGGAGGCACAGGCCCTCCACCAAAACAATAGCGAAGGAGCTGAGAGCTATTCCTTCACACAAACACACAGCCATTCAGAGCAACATGCCCTGTCCCCTCCCTAAAGATTCCCTATTGGTAGGGCAGGGCTACACATATCACTTCTAGTCCCCACAGGGTGCAATGTAACAGCACCTTCCTGATGTGAATGGCCTCACGTTGGCAGTTGCAGCTCCTCACTCCGGTCCCTGACAGCCAGCGGGCGAGCAAACTGGCAACGAAATTGTGCACCTAACTGTCCTGATAGTTCATAACAAGACTATAGCCCAAACTAATCAAATTAACTAGGGTGTTAACAACTAATGATTATGAGGGACAATAAACAACAACTAATGAATGTAACTAATGAGCGGAGAAGAATGTCTCCACTGTGTGCACACAAAAACACACGTGTGATATTTCCTCCATATGCATACATGCACAAACACACAGTATGCATAGACAGGTCTTCCCTTAAATGAGACCAAGTCTTCCCTTCAGTAAAAAACAACCACTACATGAGGGTCTCACTAATATACTGTTTTATTGTTTGAACCATCCTGAAATATAAATATGATGTAACGAGAGTCTCACTATACCGTTTGATGCCGGTTGGAACAATCCTGATAAATATGACGTGCATCGGGAGGACTAGTAAAGTGAGCTAGAGAAGCTAGTACTGTGTTGTCTGACCATTATGCCATTTAAACATACTTCTGACAACCAAAATAGCCATATTCCAGGAACAGGTGCAAAGCAGCGTGCAAAGCAGCATGCAAAGCAGCGTGCAGATCTCTCACCCCTAAATAGTTAGGGGTGGGGACAAGCCGTGAAAACTCAATCAAATTCAGAGAGAGAGAAAACGAATAATTGACGGGGACGTCATCGCTGCACAGCACGCTGTTGCCCGCGGCATGTGAGGATAGGATAATCTGATTGAAACGCATGCCTTTTCAATCACTTTTGCTCCCTTGCGTCGCTGTACGGAACCACAATGGAAACCAGCTTCAGCTTTTTTGTGATTGATCCATTTTGGCGCTTTTAATTGGTGATACTGTGCTTTTATAGATTGGGTGCCGTGATCCCCCCCCCGCGCCAAAACATGATCATAAGTTATTATTATATAAGGAGGAAGATTTCTTTTTAAAAAAAGTGTATCGTAAGTGTTAAAATTATGTTTTTATGTGAACTGAACACAACCACCAGTTCACCTGGTTTTCACCTCCGCACCAACCACCTGAACCAGTCCTACCGCCTCCTCCTACAAGACCACCCACCTGTCCTAGTCCCTTCCCCTCCTCATAAAAGGACTGCCCATGGCTCTGTCGTTTACAAAATAGTGTTTACAAACAGTGGTTGTCAAACTGGGGTCCGGGACCCCCAGTGGTCCTTGAGAGGGTTCCAGCAAAATGTGTTTATAGTATTAAAATCAGTGTAACCAGTTTGAACATATATAAATCGCGCGCGAAGCAAAAAAAAATGCGGTTATCAGTGGTTTTTGACACTTTTTTTTCGCGGTTTTGTGACGGATTTCAGATACATATTTATACACTGTTATCAAAATGGCTGAATATAATATTAAAAATATATAAAAATAAATTATAATTTTTTAATTTTAATTTTTTTTACATTTTTTTTGGGGTGGGCAGAAAAACCAAATGGGTGGGCCCAGGCCTACCTATGCCCACCCGTGGCTACGCCCCTGGTTGTTGCAGTATCCTACAGATGCCTGTAGTTCCTACGGTCCGGAAAGATGAATTGATGTGTTGAAACATATTTTTAAACCAGGGTTTTATGCCAGCCTGCGTTGAATTTAACAAAAGACATCTGATTCTGTAAGTTACCACGACTACCTTTACATTTGTCTTAAGATGTTCAGAAGAAAGAATCTTACCGACACAGACCTAATCCCATATCTACAGCAGTGACAGATGGGCGAGTCAAACCGTTTCATATTTCTGAATACTTTTATTTGGGTTGATAGGTTCTTACCTTAGCGGTAACACTCCAACACTTTCTGTGTCCACAGGATAATGTAGGCTATATTAAATTGTGGGGACAGTGCTTGGCTTCAGTATTTTCTTTAGTAAATCCCATACTTTCACCAAGTTGGTGAAAACAGTCACCTGTAATATGCACTGGGGGATTGATTGATTGATTGATTGATTGAACATTTTATTAGGCAAAAGAATTTATAATGCTTTTGTCTAAAAGGTCCGGCCAAAAAAGTCCTTGTGGACTTGTTTCCGTTGGGGTCCTTGAATTAATTTCATAGACATATATAGTAGCAACCAAACAGTTAAAAAATCAACATGAAAATACAGATAATACAGAAAAAATACCACTATGTACAAAAAATAAAGCATGAAAAATAAATAAATATGTACAAAGAAAGGGGGGGGGAGCATGGAAAAATTAAAATTATATACAAAAAAAGCATGAGGAAATACAAAATATGTACAAAAAATCACACCCTGTGTGAAGTGGGCGGTGTCTTGCTAGCTAATCACAATACTGAATGGAGTCGATCAATCATGTACAAAGGATAAATACATTTATTGAAACACTCTTTATGATGGACAAAACCATAACTTGAAAAAAACCAAATTTTGGTTTTTTTCAAGTTATGGTTGCTTATATAGGGCTATGCACATGTGTCATGTGACACTGGCCAATCACAGTCCTGAATAGGCTGTGATTGGCCAATCACAGCGCAGGATAATTCTACTAATTTCCTGGGCCCAGATCACAGCGCAGGAAAATGTACATTTTTCCAAATCTCACTTATAGGGGCGGTTTCACCGCCCAAAAAAGGGGAGGGGGGGGGTGTCGTGTGTCTACAGGGAAACTGGTACTAGCTCCTCTTTAGGCCTCCAGAAAGATGAGTTTTTAGGGCTGTTTTGAATGAGCCCAGCGAACTGCATTTTTTGAGGGATGGGGTTAGACTATTCCATTCCTTGGTGGCTGTGCTATAGAAGGAGAATTTGCCCATGTTTGTTTTATGGGTGGGTGGTACCAGATTGTTGTTTACGCTCCCTCTAGTTTCGTGGCTGTGGGTGTCACTAACTTTTTCGAGGTATTTATACAGATATGCGGGTATAGGGGGCATTTCGGGCAAATCTGCATTTACAATTTTGAAGACCAGTCCCATTTTTAGTTGTTTAACCCTGTCTTCCACCCTGAGCCAGCCTAGGGGAGCATGCTGAAGGAATGTAGCTGTCATGATCACTGTATGAATGGGGCGTCACAGTCACACACGTGGTGCGTTTGAGTTAGTCAAGCCCACAGCTGCTGTTGTATGATAATTGGGCGGTTTGACACAAAAGCTTTCAGCTTACAGAAAGTAACTAAAAATACACAGGGAACGAGGGAAGACATTTCTGCACATCATAACCACACCAGGGGGTCTATTAGAGTAATGTAAACTTCATAGACGCACACAAAACGGAAAAATCATGGCACAGCATCTTTAACCCATTAAGACCGGGAACGCATCTGTGTAATTTTAAGATATCTTTGGCTATTCAAAAATAGCAGATATACAAGCTCATAGCGTGGCACCGAGAGCCGCCCTATGAGCTTGTAGATCTGCAAAAAAAAAAAATCGTGAAAAATGTGTGAAAATCTTTGGATATACGTATTTTTAAAGCGAACATTTGTAACTCAAATCTTTGCTTCTGGGGGGATTCTACAAATGTCAAAAATGATATGGCCGTGGACCCCCATCTCAAAATATTTTGTTCCAGGGACCCCCAGAAGTTGTAAGAGAGTCAAAAATGTTCGCTTTAAAAAACATATATTCACACATTTTCACGATTTTTCAAAAATAGCCAAAGAAATATTACAATGACAGAGATGCGTTCCCGGTCTTAAAGGGTTAACTGTTGCCAATTAAAGTATTCTATGTCAGGATGAGGCGTCACAGCCTACCTGCCGTGTTCAGTCGTACATCCTGAGGGGCAGGAAGTAAAACAGTGGAGAGCTCTTGTCTGTGAGGCTGACCTACTTCCTCCTCGCTGATGTTTAATTATTCAAGAGCTTTGAAATGTTCCTCTGTATGGCAGCATGCAACCCCTGAGTGGCCCGTTTGCTCTTCATGACAGCAGTCCCTGCTTCACAGACCTTCCATTTATGCATGAGACGGCTTGAGTGTGAGCTCTGTGTGTGTGTGTGCGTGTGCGTGTGTGTGTGTGTGTGTGTGTGTGTGTGTGTGTGTGTTGTGTTTGTGTATAAGCACAAAGTATTTGTGTCACTGTGCCTACTCATGGGCAACAAGCCTGTGTGTACACAATTTAACAATTTAGTCCATAGATTTCATACACATGATTTATGGAAGTGAAACAGCAGACGGTTTTGTGTCTGAGGAAAACAAATCCAGTTCATGAACACCATATGGAATACAAAACAGAGGATGCATCACGCCGCCAGTGGGATGTTTTTGATGCGTACCATTACTATAATAAATGATCAACTTGTTCCAAAAGCTGTCCATCTGGTGCACATGTCAAGACTGGCGTCCAATCCTCCCACACAAGTGTACAATAACCTGTAATAACACTCCACTCAGGGCTACATACCTTTCACTGCTACACGTCACTTACATTCCCACTGTGAGCTAAGCGCCCCTTAAGGCATATGCCCTTGGCTCGCCTTACAAACAAGCTTACCAGAATGGGAAAAACAAACTATCCTGTAACACACACAAACACACACATATATACTGTATACCTATGCCTACTGAAAGACTCTTATATATATATCCTCAGCAGCAATAAGCAAGTGCAATAAGCAAGTGCTTTGACAGTCCAGCTAATCACCGAGTTAGATTTAACTCCCACGGATGTAGCCTACACACAAGAGGAATAATAAGAGGAATAAAGGAATCCTATAAAATGCTGTCATCTGTGTTGCATAACAGTCAAGTGAATGACTTACCACAGAGCCATTTCTAATCTCTGCTAATCCTCCGTCTCTCTCTCCCCCGCGCTAGATGTTTAAACATGGGTGACTGATTTTATGAGCAACTCTTCCACTCAATAGCCAGGGAAAATGCCTTCATAAATCACATTAACACATTGTGTGTGTGTGTGTGTGTGTGTGTGTGTGTGTGTGTATATACTGTGTGTGTATATATATATATTAAAAAAAATATATATATTAGTGTTAGTATGTAGCTTAACATAGTGCCAAATACATAGTTCAATGTGAACTGATTGGTAAATCAACAATAAACATTAGGAAGCTATAATCGGTTATGCAATGTCACTCTGAGAATAGTCCATGTCCACATCATGGACACACACACACACACACACACACACACACACACACACACACACACACACACACACACACACACACACACACACACACACACACACACACACACACACACACACACACACACACACACACACACACACACACACACACACACACACACACACACACACACACACACACACTTTCCTGCTCTCTTCCATTCTCACTTTAGTTGGCTAGTTAATAAACCTCGCCATTATCCCCCTTTCCTTCAGGGCACACTTGGTTTTTATATTTGTCCTAATAAAATGTAATACGCATATACAGTATCTGCCCTCATTGAGCTTTCCATTCCCAAAACAATATACAGAGAAAATGGGCATATTTAGTGCAAATTTACAAATGGTGATTTTTCATAATTAATCACAGTAGCAGTGATTAATCTGATTTAGATTTTAATCCTTTGACATCCGCAAAATATGTATATAAAGTGTTTCCCCTATATGCATTCAGCAGTGTCCCGCCGCCCGATAGGAGAGGGCTCCATCTTATGTCTTCATAAACTAAAGTTATATTATTTTGCACTACTGGACAACTTCACATCCAGGTCAATTACACAAAAAAAGTGGAGAGCAGACGCTTCCATAGTTCCATTCCAGTTACAACACTCGCGACGGGATCATGTTAGTTCAGCATGCTTCTTGTTCTTGTTATCACTGAGCACACAGAAACAAATTCCAAATCAACTATAAGTTGGTTCAATAAATTATTACTCTCTGTTTACAATGTAAGTCTATGCGAGATTAACTCTCTCTCTCAAAAGCTCTGATCGTCTATTTGCGCTATGATGTACCGCTTCATAAGTCTTTGCGCGTACTTGATCATCTCAGCATATCATAACAACAAGCACCGGGTGGATGTCAACAATGAAGTAAAGCAACACTGATCAGGATTACGAGAGCTGCAACTTCACTCCATAGTACTCATGGCGTCGCATCCCAAAAAGAGCAAATCTACAAGCTATAATTGTGTCACGATGCAATGGTTAATATACATTGTTGATCTGTTCTATTTGTCAAGGAACACCATTATAAATTAAGGTTAGGCTAATGTTACATCAAACACAATCATTTGATTGGAATATGCAAGGGAATCTGTGAAATAAACATTTGGAATATCCATCTTCATCATAATCACATAGATCCTCAGTAACAGCCCATGTGCCGAGTGTTTTGCCAAGAGGGCCACAGGGCCACCATGACCATGACCTCGACAGCTGTCCTTCTCACAGAGATATGTAATTAACACATTGACCGCCGGGCCCGTAGTTCTACGGGCCGTTAAATCCAACGCTTAACCGCCGATCCCGTAGCCTACGGGCTGTGGTGCTTTTTCCTTTTTTTTTTTCAATTTTCCGGTACGGCACATTTCATTGTAACACCACCGGAAACAGAATTATTTGGGATCCGGTTTTGACGATCACGCCGGCTCCCATTCTAAAGTCTACACTGAAACGCCATTTTCTTCGATTGTAGTTTTTCTCCTCGCTGATCACTGTTTAACATAAACCGTTCTAACTCAACAATGGATGCCCCGTTTGACACGTGGTTTGGACTGGTAGACACAGGGAGATGTCCGCGATGTTTACAAACAGTGCACAGATCAATCTTAAGGATTTTAACGACGTCTATGGCGACGTGAAAAAAACAAAAAACAACAATAAAACGTTGGCACTGGTGAGTACATTATGAGATTAACCTCTGGCGGTCAATGTGTTAAAGAAGCAAGAAGTCTTGAGTTTTTTTTACTCAAAAGATCAAATGCTCTCAGGCAGGATGCCAACTGTGCCACTACGATTTGCAAACAGTTGACAAACACAACACCATAGGGAATGAACAGTGGTCCAAACACACATGCGTACTATATTTGCAAGGATTTGAGATCAAAGGTTTGACAAATGACTAATGATACAGACCATGAAACGTGCGTGCGTTCTCATGGTGGCTTGTCATTTCATTTGCTCCAATTTATGGTGCTATTAGCTCATCTACAAGGGCAAGTCAGAGCCTCCGCATCCGTTTGGGGTTGACAAAGCACTTAAGTGCTGTTAGCAAATATTTTGCAGATTTGAGTCAAATGAACAAGAAACTACAACGCAAGCAATGCTACGAGCAGTGCAAACGAAATATCCTGACAAAGATACATTTCGCAAAGCAAGGACCCCTATAAAGAATTTCAAGAGCTTGGTGACAGCTCCCGTTTCAACATCACTTAAGCATTAAACTTAGTTATCTCTGCCAGGGCAGATCAGCCGGGCGGGGATTATGTTTTCGCCAGGTTGAGGCTGTCTGTGAGTCTTTATTGTGAGCAGATAATCGCAGCCAATGCAGATCGGAAAATTTGCATGATGCACACTCCCATGAGGCCAAGGAAGACCCTCCACCCCACATTTTTTTAATCGGCTTCATGATGGCGCTATAATAGGCCACTTCACGCAAGCTTAGACCGTAGGTCGTATCATCAAAAATTCCCCTGGATACATTGGATCCTGAAGCAACTTCTCATATTAGTCCCGCCCATTTGTGGCTAACTAGATTTTCTGCGATTTAGCGTTTTCTTCAAAACACAGTTTTTGCCACTCCTTTGTTTGCTTGGGACCTACAACATTGCAGGCAAAGTCTTTGCGCAAAGCAAGTGTGAACACTGTGCCGGTAGCATCATGACATTGCGTGCGACTTGTGTTCAATATTACAGTTTTTTTTACATGAATGGAGAAGTGGTCAACAGTTAAACACTCTGATGATATGCTATTGCAGTTTTCCAACTGCTACAGTCAGCTAGTCCAACTCAGTGAGAGAGAGCACGCCACCGCACAGGCACAGCTGTTAACAATGCTCCAATTAAGTGGCCGTTTAAAAAGAAGAAGAGCGAGCTGACATTTCAAGATATGTTTGGAGTGGACATGAGGAGATTTAAGGCTGCAGGAGAAGCAGTCCACCTCTGTTAACACCTGCATCCCTGTGATAATGAATGACGATGATCATATCAACAGTAGGTCTGCCAGCCTGCAGATGGATGGATACTATTGAATTCTCATCACCAATGCCTTGTCTCGCATGCTTACAGTAATATCTCACGTGAGTAGCTAGCAACTGTACTCTCACTATTCCGCCAAGAATGAGAACGGTACATATACCGCAAACTGTATAGGAAAATAGGGCATGTGAGAACGCCTCTCCTACTGCCTATGCCGGCCGCTTATGTGAATTGGTTTCCCGAAAATGTAACAGTATCCATATCTGAAAGCAGCTTAAGTAACAGAAACATGCTTCCATTAATCAAAATAGGCACAAATTAATGCTCTCGTGCATCGTGTGACAATAACTTTTTTTTATCTCAAAATCTATTCGCCTATAATTAGAGGAATAAAATTGTGGGTGGGTTGGGTTCTATCGCTTACAAAAAACACAATATATCATGAACGTAACATCTAATCATCCCCATATTGAAATTGCATGTTGAGGGGCCTCTATACATGCACCTATGAAAGTGTTTCCACTTCTGCCCGATAGGGAGCTCCACAAACATGAAATGTTGCACCGTCTGTTGTGCAAACGCCATTCTCCCCACAGCTTCTTTGTGTCCTAACGACTGTACACCACGACACAGCCCACAACCACCGGGTTGCACCCTCACTGCTCAGAGGAGCGCACCTTTGCAGTTAGAGTCTCAGTTATCAAAGCACAATCTCAAGGCTTTTATCATAGCAGAATCGATTGCGCTCTGGATTTGTAGGTGTGTAGAACTACAGCCTTAGAGGCAAATCCCACTAGAGCCCGAACAATAGACAATAGGTCTGTATCATATCAGCCATTTAAGGGATTTTTGTCGGCATTGGCAGTTATGCCACCAAGGCGCCCCGTTGTTGTCGTTTTTTACATAATTAATTTATCCTTTTGTCTGTTAAAGGCCCTGACACACTGCAAGCGTCAGACGCGCAATATCAAACCCACCCAGTTTACAACAACTGCAGCCACACTGGAAGCATCAAAATGACACACACGGGTTACCCAGCACTTGGTTCTATTTTGGAGCGTCAATGTGTGGCACAAACCATCTAAAATGAGTTGGAGCCATGAAGAAAGGTAACCTCTATTATTTCTAGACCTAGGTATGTGAGTGATGCTTGCATCAGTGGCGCTTTCAGTATGTCACAGCCTTTGGAACTGCTATTTACTAGAACTACCTAGTAGAGGGTTAAATAACAAAAGTACCATGAACTGCTTAGCAAATGTCTCACTATCTCAATATCCATTGATTGAGTGTCTGATGTAAACAATGTATGTGATTTCTGCAATAAACTTATGTATATTTATCTATTTATTTATTTATGTATTTTTCTCAATAATACTGACTTGCATTAAAGGTATCTATTGCTACAATGCATTCCAGAGACTCCACGGCATGTTAATATCCCTGAGAATCAATTAATCATGTCAGTGCATTTTGTGCACAGATAATAAACATTACCTCAACATTCCCAAAATACAATTAATGTACAGCAAGCACTGCAATAGAAATGAATAACTGCAAACAAATTAAAAGTTTGTCATGGAAAAGCAAAGAGAAGCTGTGAGTCGTGACCTCTCCACTCCACGGATGAGAAGAAAATAATCCTTTTGCAAACATTCACGTTCTATTCGTTTGTCAACAATAATCCAAAAGCCAAGTTTATTCCAGCAGCTAAGAATTTGGATGAGCCCGGTCCCCTGCATGTTGCACACTGCACATAATACTCCCTCACTGAACTCTGTGTTGCAATGGATGTAGATCTGCTCTTCAAACTTTGTGTTGTTCACCTGTGTGTGCAGTTTGCACACATAATTAATATCCCCCATTGACCTTCATGTTTACCTAAACGCACACATGTCATCCGATATCTTCAATGCATTGTGAGCAATTGTAAAAGTAGTTTGGTGCATGTTACCGGTGCAGAGTTAAGTATAGATCACCCACCCTATATCCCTCAGTGTTCACCTGTTGAGCTGCTGCACACATAATAGTCTCCTCATAGCTAGCACCAGAAGCATTTTATTAATTTAACTAACTGAATACAGTAGATAATAAATAGGACATGATGAGTCTAATAGGTATAGTAAGTCATCGTGCATTTGTATATTCTATTGGGAAGCTTGCTTCAATTCAGACAATCCAGACATAAGTGAACAGATACAGACATCTTTAGATAAAATAGCAGTTTCACAGATGTGTATTGACTGATAACTATGAGACAGACATGCTGACAACTTCAAAATAGTCTACAACGACCACCGCTGCCATCTACATCTACGTGTTTACTTGTAATCCATATTACTATTGCATTAGTAGCCAGAGCCTGAATTTCGGTGTGGGACTTGCTTATAATGTAATTGATTCCCGCAAATTGCGCACTTTACGTGCACTCTGGTCTGAGCCTATCCATCGTAAAACAGTGTCGCGCTGCTTGCACACCAGGCTTGGGAATGGACATCACATAGCACTGCACTGTGGAGGGTTCTGTTCTGGTCATTGCAGTAGTGTGTGTTGTGTTTGAAATAAATTACATTTTACAGTTATACAGTGAATACTAACAACGAAACTCTATGCAAAAAGAATGATCAAAGAAGTGATTAGCTCCTCGGAGCTGACAGCTAACAACAAAGAGGACATCATTTACAAAGCGTGACATATCGAAACATTTGACCCCAGCGGCTGTTGTATTAATGGTCAAAGTTTATCTGATCCAGTATCCGTAAAATTTAAACCCGCCTGTCCATCCGAGACACTTGATGAAAATGATAAACAGGCTTGCCTGTGTCAACAAAGCAGACTGACTGCTTGTATTACACAATGATTGTTGACCTATCGACTGCATTGGCATACCAAAATTGTACCAAAACGCAATCAACATGGTATAGTCACAGGGAGCGTTTGAAATGGGAGAAATTCCCCCCTTATATGCTTCACATTAGGGGGGATTTTTACACTTTGGGCGGGATACAACATTAGCTTAGGTTAAATAGGTGTTACATTGTCCGTTTCAGATTATAATTTGTCACTCTGGAGAATTTGGACTAAGTTTTTCTATGATGTTATGATATCTTAGGATGAATGGTGCATATTTTAATAGCTTTTTTTTTTTTTTTTTTTTGATCTGACGTTCATAGTGACAGAACACTATGCAACCAAAAAAAAATCTAAGTCTCGCTAGACGAGATTTCAATCTCGTCTAGCGAGACTTCTGTTTTTTTTTTTGTACAGTGTTCTGTCACTATGAACGTCAGATCTAACAAAATAAATTAAAAAAAATCAATTAAAATATGTGATCTAACGCAAGGCCTATCCGCGCACGTTTTAAGCTGTGGCGGACCCAGGGTGGAGTTATGAAAATGTTCTACTGTACCATTCATCCTAAGATATCATAACATCATAGAAAAGGTAAGAAAAACTTAGTCCAAAATTCTCCTTTAAGGGAGGGAGGGAGGGGTGTGTGTGTGTGTCTGTGAGAAAGGTGTGCGCACTGCGCAATTGCGTGTGTGTGTGTGTGTGTGTGTGTGTGTGTGTGTGTGTGTGTGTGTGTGTGTGTGTGTGTGTGTGTGTGTGTGTGTGTGTGTGAGAGAGAGAGAGATGGACAGAAACTGCAGTAGCCTACAGTTTTAATATTGATTTTAAAGTAGATTTAGGTTGGTTAGGTATATAAGGTCTACTGTATGCATGTCTGTGCCTACAGTACATGTCTCTACTTGGAGAGTCAGAATATACAAGGGACATAATAATAATACGAAAAAGATCATTTACACTTCACAGAAACAGAAATCTTTTTTTGGGTATCTGTACTTATTAACTACTTTTTACTTTTACTCGTTACATTTTAAACACAAGTATCACAGGCTTGTTACTTTAATGCACAGCATCGGTAGTTTTGCCACCAATGTGGCCCGATGTTTTTTTTATCATTATTAAGTTACCCTACTCTTGTCTTTTAGAACGTTTACTTGGGACTGTCATTTTACTAGAACTACCTACCCAGTAGTAGAGTTAGGCAACACACAACTGTGTAGCAGCTGTCTCATTGACAGTCAGTGGCAGCGCATGTCTGTGCGTGTACACACACACACCAAATCAAACAGTAGCCTCTTATCCCGACGTTTGATCAACAACAAAATATAGCTGTGACCTCACCGCTCTGATGGACAAGAAATAAATGATCCTTCTGCAAACAACATCCATGTTCTGTTCGTAAAATACAATAATCCAAATGGGAAGTTTATTTCAGCAGCTAGAATTATGACAGTTTGACATTGTTTGAGCCCGTTTTTGGTATGCAACACACAGTTGCAAATTCCGTTGTGTTCACCTGTTGTGCTGCTGTGCACAAGCTAAGCACAGAGTGCAGATCCCCGCCAGGCCGGGTTGCCTACCCAGGCCAATTGGAATGGAATCTGCTAAAACATTCATATACTGATACAGAACCATACTGTATATAGGCTATATATCGTCGCTGTCGGTGTAAACCTTGTATGTCCACTGTTCTTTTTTTTTCTATATTTAAAAACAATTTAAAATACTGAAAATAGCCGACCTACAAGCTCACAACGCGTCATATCTCGAGCTTGTAGATATTTTCACTACTTTAGTGTGACTCTCTTGTATGATAAGTAGGGCATTCATTTATAAAAAAATAAAAAAAGTTGAAATATGGAAACACAAAATCGATTTAATCCTAATAATAATAAAACGTATTTATAACGCATGTTACATTTGAAATGAATCATAAAGTGCTACATTAAACTTTTGCATAAAAACATCACACCACAACAATAGAAAGATCTAAAAAACTAAACATTAAAACACATAAAGCCTAGATGTAAAACCAGTGTAGCTAAAGAAAAATGCTTTGTTAAAAAGGTATACCGCAGTAACCACACTGTTTGCTACCCACGGTTCAGAGCACGTGTACACAGTGTGATTCATTCAGCAAACCAAATGATGGGGCAGTTTGCAGAATCACCAGCCCACAGAATTAGAATGATTCTGTGTCCCTGTGTGGGTCTCATCTCCCTGTTGAGTAGCTGTCCAATGACTGTCACTGTCACCGTGTGTTATTGGCGTTGTCAATGTATTAAGGGTATCACAGTTGGCGACAACAGGGGTGTAGTGGAGCCGGAGCAGTGTGGAGCGGCTCCCCACCAGCAGTTTGAGCTGTATATGCACGCCCGCACATGCATGGGCATGCACATGCGTACCCACGAGAGTGCATTCAACTTAGTTTGAACATTAGCACCTACCTGACACGCGAAAACATTAATTAAGATGTTATAAAGCTCTGTAATGCACACCCTAATGTTCGCTCGTGGAGCCCCGCAACACGAGCAATGAGGGCAGGGAAGAGATATTAGTTTGCCATCTCCTTTGCATCTCTGTTCTCCATAATATACCTGCTCACCAAAATGTTGCGCTCCACTCTATAGCTAACATTATGGACATGATTTGGGTTGTGGGGTGATATTAAAGACATTAAAATAATGTTAAATAGAACATGACACTGCGATATTGTCAACCAAGCACAGACACAATGTGCAATAGCAGACACTTTTACAATGGAGTCCTTGATCGAATAGGGGAGACATTGTTCTTTACAGGCATGCAAGACAGATAGGGGTGAAAAAGGTGACAATAATAGGTGCATGCCAATTACCGCTTACAGCTGCATTACCGCTTACGTTTTTCTTTTACTTCTTCTTTGACATAAAGGGCAAGAACACTTACGTAATTGGCAGAGGTTTGGGTTGTGTGTTACCTTGCTATGATGTCACTCCAAAGGTGGGCAAGATATCCCAAATAGTTGCTCCATTGATCAGAAATTAATCATTCAAAATATGCTCCTCATTAACTTACCCACTTCAAATTCACTCTTTTAGCCTGTGAACGAACGCATGTATATGTATATATATATATATGTATATATACACACCCACACAGTATATATGTAAAAAAAAAAACAACAACGTAAGTTAGTGATGAGCATATTTTGAATTATCAATTTCTAATTAATGGAGCAACTATTTTTTATTTCTCGCACACCTTTGGAGTTACATCATCATACCGTAATTCCTCTAACCTTGTGCATGGTAAATCTTTACTGTATATGACACCCACCCCCACAGCGCCCCCAGACAATCTTATCGAGTATTGTAAATGTTTTCGACAGCCAGAAATCACAATGGGAAAATAGCCAGTATTGCCTAAGCCTACCTACCGCCTATTGTACCCAGTACCCACCTTTGCACACACACAAATATGGACACACTGCTTCCACAACCTGCAAAGCATATTGATCCCAGTCTAGCTTTCATGTAGAGTGCAAATTACAGAATAGGTAGACAGTAGTAGTAGTAGTCTAGACTGGATGTGAGCAGTGCACTGAACAGTAAATAGAAATAAACACAACGTTAATGTTAAAAGTGAAGACAACTGTCTATGCAAGGCTAGCACGCTAAGAAGCCAACTAAACCAAGGCAAAACCACATAATCCACATGTCAAGCCACGTCCAGGTCAGGGCCTGGATCTCAGCACGGGATTGCGGTAACTGCGCATAATTTAAGTTATTCCCACAAACGTAGTACTTATAATACAGCACACATTCACAGCGAGGTCAGAAACAAAGCGGGAGGACTGTCCGTCTACCATGCACTCTCTCTCCCTCTCTCCAGAGCACCCGTCTCTCTTTTTTGGGTGCGCGACACACCGTCGTATGACGCAGTATAAATCAGGCTTAAGATGTGAATGCATCAACTGAAGGGAATCCCGCTCATTAAAAAACACCAGACCAATAAGTGGGCTAGCCTACTAGCGCACTGATGTCTGTTCTCTTCTCCACATCTGTCTGTTCTGTCTCTATTTATCACCCTCTTCCACATTGTGGTCATTGTTTGTCTGCCTAGTTCTTTAGGTCATATCCTCCATTTCTGTTAAGTTATACAGTAGTTATTATGAACTTTGCATCTTTGTCCCTTGTGTATTCCGAATTTCCAAGGAGTAGTGTATCAGGTACAGTAGTTCGCGTTAGTCCGATAATTGCCGGTTTTGACAGATTTTTTCGCTCTCTCTCTCTTAACAGCGTGCGTGTGTTTCTGGGAGAGAGAGAGAGAGAGAGAGAGAGAGAGAGAGAGAGAGAGAGAGGTAGAAAGAAAGAGTGTGTCACATGCTGTTAAGTTACACCTATTTCCTGTTAATAATAACCAGTGTAAAATGTGTTGCATTGGGCGGTAAATGGGAGACACTTTATTGTGAAGGTACAACAGGAAGAAGAGAGTTGTATCTGCTGCTGCGTAGTTGTCGACATATTATTACTCTGTGGTCTTCTCGGCAGTCAGACAGAGACCGCGGTCCGGTTATAAGTTACATTATATAAAGTTGTGCATTTAACAGTCAGTCACACACAAGTTGTATCATTACGAGTTAGAATATGTCACAGATACTAGGCTACTACAAGGGCACTTGTGAGTAAAGTTGGCAAGTTTTCCTACAGTTTAACAACAGTGCAAGTTGAAGATGAAATATCCAACACAGATGCGTAAATACTCTCCACAACAGCTATAGGCTACTGCAACTATGGCATCCAGGTGAAACACGACGTTAATCATAATCGTGGACCTATTTTTAACTCTATGAGGTGGACACGTTAAAACGTTACCACTTTGAACTGAATAGCTCTATGAGGAGACGACAAGATTCTCACAACTCATCAACTTTCCCACGGCTGTCCCAACTAGACGCACGGACGGCATCCACTGCCTAACTATACAGTATAACCTCCTGTGAGTGAGTAGTGGTCTATAATTTATTGCCCTAACAGGTCAGCTGAGCCACGTTATGAAGGATTAATCTGAAATGCCCAATTCTGTGCAGTGCCCTTTGATTAGAAAATGCGTTCAAACGCAATTGATTATTGAGAAACCATTACGCACGCAGCATGCGCAAATGGTAATGTAGGTATTAATGTATTTGTGTAAGATGACCCTGCTATATAAAATGTGTATATTATGATGGTTCATGTTCAAATAGCTCAATCCAAAATATAATGCTGTAGGCCTAAGTGTTAGGCTGTATTTACGCACCTGCTTGTCATTAATGCATACAAATAATTATGACCGTTATTTTTGTCAGATGTCCAATAAATTTGAATCCTTCACACATTAAAATCCTAGCGCGACCCCTGGTAGAGACATGAACTGTAGGCACAAAAAGGCATAGACATCATACCTACTTTATACGTATACAATCTGTATTAGAATGAATTCTACTGATCTTTAAAATTCATATACAAATTGGCCATACTTTACTATACAAATTCTGTCCATCTCTCATCCCCCTGCTCTCTTCCTCTTTCTCATCCCCCTGCTCTCTTCCTCTCTCTCACACACACACACACACACACACACACACACACACACACACACACACACACACACACACACACACACACACACACACACACACACACACACACACACACACACACACACACACACACACACACACACACACACACACACACACACACACACACACACACACACACACACACACACACACACACACACACACACACACCTCACTACTATAATCAGGAAGCCTTCCCACAGAGGACCAATTGTGCAATTACCTCCAAACTTGGCACAAATATTGCTCATGGGATTGGCCTTTGAACAGGATACTTTTTCCCCTTTCAATTTGCATAACATTTTTTCACTTTGCATAAACTGTCCATTATTAAACCAGATTAAGGCCACTGGGGGGCCTGTCCTAGTGCGTGCATGTGCCATCTACAGGGAGCGACAAAGCGCAAATGCCACTCTCCAGGTTCATCTGACCCTTTTTTAGCCCTTTTTTAGCCATTTTGCGACATGTTGTGAGCTTGTAGATCTTTTTTTTATGTTTGAATATGGCTTAAATGTTTAAAGTTAGTCTAGTAAAATATTCTATGTTAAATGTTTAAATATATTGTAAACCAAGCCATATTTGCACAGTCAAATGTTTACTAATACTATATCATGATAAATATCAACATTGATAAATGTGCAAAGAATTATCGTGATCAATCATATTGCTATCACCTAGTGCTACTCTAATGCTATTATTACAATAAGGCTCTATGCATGGAAGCCATATTGGCAAGCAATTGGACTGCTCCCTTACTTCCTTCACAGGTGTTGCCAATAATACTTATTAAGGCTCTGTTCCATTTAGTGTAGCAGAGACTTTCCAGTGAGCCAACAACAGCAGCAGCCTGACTCCGTCTGTCCAGAATGGAACACAGTATCATTGGTAACACCTGTGAAGGAAGTAAGGAAGCAGTCCAATTTCTTGCCAATATGTCTGCTGTGCATAGAGCCTATTATCACTAAAACCAATGTTTCCAATGTCTCAGACTTGGGAACACATGGAAATGACAATGGGGAATCTTCTAACCCTGCCTACTGTACTCGCCACCTCACATCGTTTCACATCACCGTTGACACCTGTGATGTCATCCTGTACATCCTGTAGATTGACACCAATCCTATAACAATAAGATTGAGATCTACTCTGCAGGAAGATCAAGACACGCATAGGGGACACAGAGAAGTTGAACACGTGGCTATATTAAACCCAGACAGAGAAGCAGACACTCATTCACCTAGCGACTCACTGTCTTGTTGCCAAGTTATTTGCAAAGCCATGCATTTGTTGTAAAACCTTCCACATATGCAGGACGTTGAAACAAAAACGAGCGGACGAACGGTAGTGGGAATCACTTATCACACGAACAGACAACAAAACATTATAAAATGGCGATCATTGCTGTCTTTTTTATTATGTTTCGATGACCATCGTCAATCGCGTAATTCACTTGGCCCAGCCCTAGGTACAGATCTTGACGGGAACCAACCATTTCACCCCAAACACTAGTGCTGTCAGAATGAAATTCGGGAGTCGAATATGATTCAAATATGAAAATGTATAATCTTCAAATGTTGAAATTGTTGAAGTTGTTTTTATTTATACCCCCAAAAATATACAGAGTAACAAATCTAATGAAGACTAATTTCCTGACCTACCGATGTGAAAACAAATGCTTTCATCACATCACACAATGATCAACAATGAGGTTTGAGTGCATATACTGCACACAGCAACTTAATATGAACATCGTCGTTGCCACCCGATGCGTCTGTGTTGTGCACGTTCTGGTCACGCTGAGAGACTGTGACAGACCACGTTGGTTCAGCGCAGCAGGCAAGACCCCTCCCTCTCCCCCATAAACTTCCCTTAAAAAATGCAATGCATTGTGAGCTTGTAGAGAGCTTGTAGAACTGCTATTTTCGGTACCACCATACACTGAAGTATACATCGAGCTCAATAGTAGTTATGGCAGTCAATAACCATCAATGGGGTTTTTTTTTTTTAATCTCCCCTCCGAATTAATGAAATCATTTATCCGAAATAATCTTGCGGCCCACTGGTAATCAGTCCGTGGGTGACTGGTTGGGCAGTGGGCACCCCTGCCATACAGTAAGAAGATAACACTACACTAGCTGCAGAATCCGACCCACGCTGACTTCATTTGGGAGAAAAAGAAAGCAGTAGAAATACAAACGACCACACTGAATGTGCTCGTTTTTCCATTCATCGGGTGCACGGCTCACAATGTATAAAACAATGAATAGCCAGCACTCCGAAGTCCTTCTGGTACTTTTTAATTAATAAGGCACGGGCATAGCCTGTGCGTCAAGCCTTCCTCAGCGTGCATCAGAAAAAGAAAAAGCGGTCAGTGGTGTTGTTTGTACCACTGATATAGACAGACAGACATTAAGAAGACAGTACTTCATGCTGTTTGTGGTATTTGCCACCATGACTCCGCAACACTGTCAATCTCAAAGACACCTGACTTCATATTTTGTATAATAATAATAATATATTTTGTATAAATATTTTTTTTTTTTTAATCGCGCCACAGTTACAACTTCAACCTAGGGGAAACACTGGATAACGTATTTGATGACCACAGTATTGAAAAACTTTTGTAGTGGTTGTTGTCGGAAAAGTTAAAACTCAGTGCCCAGCTTTTGATGACAAAGAAAATTTGATGATGGCTCTGCATAATTATACAGATGCTGACTGTGCACAGAACAGTCTACTATTGAATGTTGAAGGACCATTTAAAAAAGGCAACAAAACAGAGAATCGTTGCAACAAAACACAACATACTGTATCAAAGAACAGGAAATGTAATAAGATTATAATTTTTTAAATAGCAAACATCTGTGCATCTGTCTCTCCACTTTGAATTGATACCAATGGAGGACCAACTGAGGACCTCAATCACCAAACTAAAGCAAGGAGCCCCTTTGGCCAATGTGCTGTAATGAAAACTGCTCATCATAAATCCTGCCAAGGCCCTAGAGAGATCCAGAGTGACAGGCCCAGGATCAGACTAGCTGCCAGACCCCATTAACCCCTGGGCTGAACCCCAACATACACTCCCTCCCCCCCTTCCCCCTTGTGTAACGGGTTTTGGTTCTATAACCGTGTCCTGAATATGCCACACAGAAAGAGACAGAATCAAAGAAAGGGAGACAGACAGTCATAGACAAAAAATATATAGAATGAGGAAACCTCCAAGATAGGGGTCAAATCATAAGCCGGGCTGTGGGCTACTTGGGAGAACTGGCATGGGAGGAACCGTGCTCTGCGTTGTCATGGCAATAAGAGAAAGGCAATTTCCTTAAATGACCTGACTCGAGGAGGGCCTTCCCTTCCCATTTTGGCGATGCCAGAGAACAGCAAAAGCTGTGCAGCATCAGCTGCGAGTACTGCAGTCGGAACTGGGCTGGCTGTGTGTCTACTTCAATGGCACAGTGATTGCGAGACTCATTAGCAGCATTACTGAAGACCAGCTGTGTTGGATCATACGACGCCACCTCTCTGTTTGAGTCAACCATAACATTCTCCAAGCACGCCATCTTACCAGGTGCATTCCACTAGCAAGCGAGAAACACCAGACAGCTGTTGTTACTCATTCAGGCAAGTGAGAAGCTGGGAAGGAGGGATTGTGGCTGGGCGGCAGTTTCACAAAACCTCCTCATATTGCCCCCTCTTTCAGTTCCTATCATGAATTCACATCACCCCAGTATGGATCCTCTGAGAATCTTATCCACTGTCCAATCACATTATGTATCTGTGGACCATACTGGGAAATCAAAAAGAAAAGGAAACCAAAATCTAAACTGTATATGAGCAATATAGAAACATGAAGTGTAACCAGATGGCATCCACTAGCCAGTGTCACCTGTGGAGTCCCACAAGCCACAAGCCTGATTCATCCTTTCATGCATATGGTGTCAGGAAGGATTACACATTTGCAGTCTCTGCTACCAGGCGCAAACCTGGCTGGCCGTGCACAAAAGTGTAACAGTAGCAATGATGCCACAGTTACATCAACGTGCCCCAACTGATGACTGGCCGGGGGGAGGTCTGATGTTTAGAGGGTCAGCTGAATTAAGCAGCAGGCTATACAGTCACTGTATAGTGTATAGCCTCTTGTAGCCCCCAAAAATACTACATTAAATATAGTATCGTTTTCAGCTGAATATTTCAAAAATGGAGAAATTTGAAAAGGGCTTGTACGTAAGTAAGCATCGCCATTTGTGTGACTCGTCTGTAAGAGATTGCAAGGATACCCAAATGACTGTGGAATGGAAATCATGATTATCTTCTGGAAGGGGGCATTAACAAATGGCATGGCTGCAGACTGAGTGCACATCGATGCAAGCAAAAACAAAACCTTGAACCAGGCTTTGAATGAACTAAATGCCCATGAAAATGAGAATGACCCAATGAAAGAATGTATTCCTCATTCAAAGCAACAGCAGAACCGCTCAGTACACACTAGATGTCTGGCTGATACTGTACTCCAGCGGTGCGGACTGTAGCCGTTAACTGGCAGTGAACTGTATTGTCTGAGCTGCTGTGACATCATGTGGAACTTAACATGCACACCAACATCCCCTTCCCCTCCCCGTCTACTCATATCTAAAACAATAAGTGCTATTTGAGGATGATCTCTTTTGCCCCATTTCTAGTCACACATTGTGGTTTTACGCTCTCAGATTTTGAAATGAACAAACCCAAAACATTGTTAAGTGACATATGAGAAGCGAGGATTTCTGACAATTATGCCTGTGCCAGATTTGTTTTACCGTTCTTTTAAAAAGCAGTAATTACTGTGATTGGATGTGATGGGATATGTTGTCTCATCTTCTCACATCTTCCCCCAAGTCAAATCATCTCTTCCTGACAATAATATGAACAAAAAGCACTCCCCTTCTTTCCAGTTTCATAACTGCCTCCTGTTTCATAATATGAGTAGAAATTGACTAGGGAAACGTCTCCCAACGGTACCACACTGAACACAGGATAATCTCTGCCCCCATTACCCTTTTGGAGATCTCTATTCACACTCTTTTAACTCTTTCTATCCCAGAGCTCTAACCTGTGCTGTGCCCCAAAGACTCTTTTAAGACTGCCCTTAACTTAAAGGCAGCTAAACAATCTAATGTCACATCACTGTGGATTAGCAGCAGACTGGGTGATCTCAATCCAGCCTTATGAAAACTGACCCCATTTAACAGAGAACGGAAGCATATGGTACAGGGTGGGATTTGAGGTAATACAGAGATTCTCTTCGAGCACACCAATTATACTAGCTCAAAATTATCCGAGTGTTGAGTAAGAACATAATTTTAACAACAACAGATATCAACCAATATCATTGATTTGCTAAAAGGCCCTTAAGACTAATGTTTAATTTCAAATGCCAAACAAAGGAAACTGGTCAAATGTAATAACCACAAGTGTCTCTGACTACTTTTCAAATATGCTCTGAATGACATTTTCATCTCATTACCCTTGCCTTTCATTATAATTGCTTGGGCGTGGGTTGTTCAGCCTAATGGAGAAGAAGGGAAGTCCGCAAACTGATCTGTAGCTCCCAGTAGAACATTTTTTATTAAGGCGACCTGTGTGTGTCTTTGTCAGGTCTGATGATTGTTCAGCCTAACACAACAACAAAATACAGGCTCCTGACCGTATTAACCAAGATCTTATGAGCAAGATCTACATACCAATATTCCCCAATACTGTACACTTTTGGCTGACGCTGAGAGAGTGCAGTGTTGTGCCTTTACTACTAACTAGCCTATTAAGCCAACACACCAACAGCTAAACAAAAAGATAAGATAAACGTTTATTGAGCCCTGAGGGGAAATTCAGGTGTCATATCAGCAACAGCAGTAAGCGTGAAACACATGCTAGGTACAGGTAAGCGTAGTCATTAGATAATAATAAAGCAATAAAATAGCTCAAAATAAATAGACTTAGATCACTCACTGAGTTAGTATGCTCTGTGCATAACTGTAGTCCCAGGTTTCCAAAAGGTGGCAAACCTGTTTCCGAGTCAGTTTCCCATAGTTTTGTTTTATTGGCTCAGCAGCAGTTTTGAACCAGGAAACACATAATGACATCTTCATATGTGGGTCAAATTTGCTGCCGACCCAATCAAACACACTAGACTGCAGTTATGTACAGGGCTTTTATGAGCCCCTTTCTCACATACCTGCCCTCAACAACAGTTGAAATGTATTGAGCTTTTCTACACGATACGTTATAACGCGTCTATTCACACAAGGAGTGCAGTGCGACCTCCCGGATCCAAGTGAGAACGCAGGCGGGACAAATTCTGTTCATCCTAATGTATATGTTATATCCCCAATTGCCTAGTCTTGTGTACTTTAGACACCTCGCCCGAGCATTACATAATGTAACAGTAAACTAATGTTGAAACGACACAACACAGAACTTCTCATTAAGGAGACCAATGTGTGAACTTGACTGTACAGTGTACACTGCCGTGTGCCTTTGCTGGCTATTTTCTCTTCAGAAATGTTATGGACGTAGTGGGAAAGGGGCTATGTATATTCTATCAATAAGTATAAGAATAAGCGTACAATCTATCACCAGAGTGAATATGCATGAATGTATAATACACATCTATTGCAGTGAATATGACACTGATATACAGTGTCAACTAGCTTTCAGTAGTATCTGGATAACACCGTTTCTCAACAGGGAATATCAATTAATAGAATTGTCTAACAACAATGAATATATAAATGAGTGAATGAGCATCTGGTTTTGTTCTGACATTTTCAAAACATAGATATTTAAGTAAATGGGACAATCCCTTTGGGTGTGGTTCTGGTTAATAATTATGTATGAATTGTGACACAGACACATGTCATAAAGCTTATGTATTAGTCTTAATTGGTCAGATCATCATAACATAGCCTAAATCAAGGAGTCCTGTTGCGTTGTGACTGAGTAAGAGTAATAATAGTCACAAACAGTTCTTGCAATAGCCTTCTGATGGTGTTCTGTATGACATAATGACAGCTGCAACGGCTACAGTGTTACTACACTGTATTTGCTAATGTATTTTGGTTACAGCTTCAAATACAGCAGTATTATTTGTTGGTCCCATATAGCTACAGTTCAACAACAACAAAAACATTCGCTGTGTTAACAGACAAGCCCTATCATTCTCATTAGCTTATAAGCTGTTGTTAACTAAGACTGGTTAGCCATTATAGTTGATATCCAGGAGTGGGTTAACCGCAGCCAAGCTAATATAAGGAAATTAGATACAGTAAGCGAGAAGTTAAGTCAACAAACGACGAATGTTGCGATCCAAGCGTTAGCTAACATGTTGTAGCAAACTACCCATCCATTGACGTTGAGTGCAGCCTAACAACTGGACGTGAGGCTAGTTAGCGGACTGGCTAGTGATAGACTATTCGGATAAAAACCCTTTCTCCAAGCATTAAAAGGAAAAACGAATACATTCTTTGCATTCGAACACTTACAACAACAACAACAACAACCACTGGCCAAAGGCAACTTGGAGTTGTTAGATCCAATGTTTACAAACGTAGCTGACAGATAAACCAGCTAACATAGTAAAACATGTCCAATTGTACATAATTCACACCATAGCACACATCATTTATGCAACCATTTAATTTTATTTGCAGTTCATTCCAATATTGTTTTAGTGTGAGACATCATGGTGAATAAAGACAGTGCTTTGGGACTATAGTCTCTAGCAGCTAGCGTTAGCTGACTTAGCCCCAGTTAGCCATGTAGCACGTGTTCTTGACTTATAAAAAATAATTAACCATTTGCAACATAATGAGAAACCGTTAAAAGGGGGAAGGAGACTCCCGGGGGTGCAACGCCACCCCGGGGCGCCGGGTTCTTTAAAAACATCTGACTATCACCATTGATTCACCAGGTTCAGACAACAACTATGTGATGATGATAACAACACAAATGTATCACAGCAGCGATGTTTCCGTTCCAAAGAATAGCCTAGTAGTAGTACTTGAAAAATACACATATATATATATAAATACATATATGTATATTTTCCAACTGATAGAAGTGACACTTTTTTCAGCCAAAACGGAGCTTTTTATTTATTTGTTACTAAGTGCAATGAAGTATCAATTATTAGCCGTCAAAAGCCCCCCCCACACCAAACGGTTCCACTCCCAACAACACAAGACGGTGTCTCCCCCCTCAACACCACCACCATGAACGGAACCAACGAACGACAGACAGCAGCCAGTGATCAATGTTGCCAGGTTTTGAGAGAGAAACAAGCAACCGGGTCTATGAAAACAAGCCCAAAAGATTCAAAGAGAGGCGACTAGCCCACACTTTAAACCTATCTACTTAACAGTAGTTAGGTTTAAAGTGTGGCCGATCTACATGCTTGTAGATCTACTGTTTTCAAAAAATCTTGAAATAAAATGTGGAATAAACTAACACCACAAATCTGGCACAAAACATTTTCAGATGGGGGTTAGGGGGGACAAATACATGAATGTGGGGGTCCATCGTGACATGAACATATTTGAGAACCACTGGTTTAAATATTAATTAGCCCAAATAGGCGACTACACTTTAGAAACAAGCCCAAAAAACCGCAACCACCAATATTTACAAACGACTTTACAGAAAAAGAAGCCCAAAGTCGCTTATAGTAAGCGGACATGGCAACACAGCTGCCAGTGATGGAAGCTATAACCTCAGCGGCAGGCAAGGCAACAAGAAGAAGGAGAAGGAGAAGAAGGCGTTCTCTTACGGTTATCTTACCGTTAATATCCCCCAGTCCACGTCAAACGTCCCCTAATATGCCAGTACGCGGTCCCCCCTCTTCTAATGGACGTCCTCTTCCGGAGATAATCCACAGAAAAGAGTACTTTTCGCTCTCATTTGCTCCACACTAGGCTGCTTTGCTTTTTACGTCGTGTCGGTTCCAGCACAACACAGTGGTCTCTACGATGATGATGACAGTACGTACGGGTCTATGGGGCTGAAACGCCTCTCTGGATTCAGCTCTTTCAATAGGTCGTATGCTCTGGCGCTCTCTCGCTCCTCCTCCTCTTCTACTGTACGGATGCTTTTTGTCTCCGCCAGGCCGAAAGGTTTGGCCGAGACTTTGTTTTGCACCCTGTCCGTCCGTCATTCTGTCTGTGGACAGCTAATCTCCGGCACCATTGGCTTGATGGCAGCAAACTGTGCATACACACTCCCTGGATGCCAGAGCAGAACTTCTGCTCTGATCGGCCTGTCATAGCGCCACCAGGTGGATGATTTTTGCAAAACTTTTTTTTTCGTATTACTCCTACAGATTTTGTCCAAAAATCACGCAAATCGGTACACAGTATCTCTATAGTCATTTAACGAAACAGGTCTTTCCGATTTTTCATATTCCATTCTGATTGGCTAAGATTGGCTTCCAAAGTTTGTAGGAGTGCTCCGTTTTGAACAAAATGCCTCAAATAATGAACCCAGTGTGCGATTTCTGTGAAATTTTGCACGCACATTCCCACCCCGCGGAGGAAGAAATGCAAATCAGCCTCATGGTGGCGCTATAACAGGCCGATTCGTGTTTTTACCTATAACCGCACCGATCTGTGTAAAACTTTGTATGCAGACTCCCTAGAGAGGCCAAGGAAAAACCTTTGCCCTGCATTTTTCACATCTGCCTTTTATAGAGCCTTATGTAAAACCATTTTTTTATATTACTCCCACACATTTTGTCCAAACATCACGCAAATCGGTACACATTATCTCTAATCGTCAAGTGATCAAGACGGATCCATCCGATTTTTCATATTCCATCCTGATTGGCAAATTCCGAACATTGCTGCCCCACAATAACCTACCTGACCTGTGCTCCGAGGAGCACTTTTACTAGTTTATACTCATATGTCATATACGACAGAGTCAAGTGCCATAAATAGCAGACCTATACAAACTCAGATTGTAGATCTGCTATTTTCATCAAAGTAGGCGAAGTAGGCTAAAATTAGCCTCGCGTGGCCAGACAATATCACACGACACACTGCGTGGATATTAGTCTGGTCCCTATTAACGATAGATTTTTTTCCAAGGGGCGGTTACAAAAAGATCCAAACGGACTCTATTGGTTAGACCTAAACCAATCAGAGCAGTGCTTCCTTGTACGAACCAATCAGAGCAGTGCTTCCTTGTACGTCATTGCTCCAAATAAGGTGATAAGCCCGCCCAGTCGCCCACATTTGGATACTGGGTCCTGATTGGTCCCGCACGACTTCGGAGGGAGAGAAATGAAATCTCTATTAAAGGGGGCCAGACCTAATCTGCCGAGGGCTAAAGTGCGATGCAATTTTGCAAAGGCAGATTCGTCTGGAACCAGGCTAGGCTAAAATCAAAGCTTCAAGGACAAGGAAGGACTGATGGCAGTTATAGGGCCACAATGGAAACAAGACCCTTTTTTTTTTCTTTTTCTTTTCTTCTTTTTTTTTTTACCCATTTTTCTCCCCAATTTAGTCATTATGCCAATTGATTCCTCCCCACGCACATTTCTGTGTTGTCACTGCTGTTGTATCCTACTGACTGACCTACCAGTGAGGAGCCCCAACCGGAAGGACGTAGAACCTTGACCTTCATCATACTCCTCCCGCCCAACACTCCCTGCTGACATGTGCCGCCCCAGCTTGTAGGAGTACGTGCAGTGACTATTATCACCTTCCCCGCCTGGCTTCCCTCCCCTGAACATGGGCCAATTGTGTTTGTGTACTGTAGACGCTCGACAAAGCCGGATGCACCACGGTGGATTTGAACCCACAACCTCCGTGGTGGTGGGCAGCTACTGTACCACTGTAATGCCCTTAGGGATTTTTGTGTTATCCTTTTAGCATCATTGTATAATCGAACCACCACTGTACTATTTACAAACAGTTAATAAAGTATTGAGCATTCAATCAAAAAAAGTTTCCACTAGAACAAGTCAACACTTCACAGCAGTGTGTCTCTGGTGGAACGTCTAGTCTAGCCTACTACAGTCAATGGGTGTGACAGATTGGTGCAAGGTTTATGTTATCTTGAATGCATTGACTGTAATCCTGGCTTTACATTGAAATATCGGATGATAAACTTCACTGAATGACGGCATTGTCCCACACTCACATTTAGCAAAAAAAGGGGGAAAAAACGATTATATAAATCTATCATTTGTGCGTGCGTGCGTGCGTGCGTGCGTGCGTGCGTGCGTGCGTGCGTGCGTGCGTGTGTGTGTGTGTGCGACACATACAAACACACACACACAGACATACACGGTATGGTGTGTGACATTCCGTAAGGGGTCATTTCAAGCACTGACACTGCAGGATGTCTACATCTGTGCTGTTTGATGCCCAGTGAGACGTACAAGCTGTGAATACAGTGACTTAACATTGAAGAATTGTATTTGGAAGATCACAACATCCCATGCTGTGTACATAGTTGATGACTTTGGTGAGGCCAGTGCCCTCTTAATGGTCTGAAACGGTAACCTCTGGTTCACATAGCCTACTGGTTTCTAAAGCCAACACCTATATGTATCATCACAGCTCTTTCAGTGGCAGAAATCACTACTTTGTTGTAAACCAGTTCCCTGAAATGCACACAAGAAACAATTTGTCCAAAAAGGCCATTATGATAATTTATCTGAGAAATCCTACTCCACACAGTTTTAGTTTTGGCAGTCTCTAGTTATGCTTTTTAATTTCAAGTCTTTGTACAGTTTATTTTTTTATGGTTTATATTATGTCATTATGTTCAGACAAGCTGCTAACAACCTTATACTTTGCCATGAAACTACTTTGGCACGTTTTAGGCATGTTTTTATCTCGACCTACATTTCAGCGTTGAGCCCACTCAATGATGTCAGATGGGTTTGTTTTCCTTCTCTGTGTTTTTCTTTCTGCTCTGTGGTTTGGGAGACCCCTCTAACCGCCAGCATAACCACCATCTCTCTCCATCCAGCCGTCACAGAGCAGGAAAGAGAACTGTTTACTTCAGCTGGGCTTTCCTGGACCCTGGCGTGTGTCAGGGTAATCTATTCCCATCTTTTGCAATGCCCAATTAGTCAGCTCACTGATAAAGCACAAGTGTTTTTCACTTGCCAGTTTTGATGTCCACAGCTGTGCCTCATCTGCAGCCACAGCCCTCTGTTAGTATTGACTGGAGCTGTAGACAAAGGCATAAATGGAGAGAGGAAACTAAAACGTATTTAATGTGACTAAAATGTGTCGTTTATAAAATGAGGAATATCTGATGTGGGGGGGGATATTTGATGTTGCAGAATAATTTGCAACCCATTACAGGGTAGACAGAGTTCCTCTGTATGAAAGCCACAACTTGGAGTGATTGTATCAGCTGAACAGACTTGAGATGTCAGAGATTTCAAAGGATGTCAGCTGACAGAAGCACCATAGAGTCACTAAGTCATTCATATAATCGTTTAGAGAAGAGAGATTTGGAAGGAAGAGCCTGGAATACTGAGGTAAACCCTGATCAAAACCACCCCTCCCCCCACTCACTGTAGCGGATGAGCTTTGATTTCAATTTCGTATTACAATGTCACCTTCTGAAACTGTGCCTGTTCCAAAGCATGTGATCCTTCAGTCAAAGTAAATTTTATTGGACGTCAGTGATAGTATTTCAGTTTTATTTTCAGGAAGAGTTTATTATTGTAGGATCATGATAATTACTGTACATCCCATAAAAAATATAATTAGATTTGATGGTTAGTGAAACATTCGAGTGCATCACCATTTGTTTTCTAGCTTCTACTTGTAGTTATAGTTTCAAGATATAACGCTTTACAACAAAATTGTTGTATTGTACAATTTATACAAATTCAAATATTGTTCAACACCCCACCCCCAGATTATAAAGAAGCTGACACTGACGTAGTAGTCTGCTTCAGCTTAAATGTGATTTTTAAATGGAGGTGATGGATTCTTTGTGGCATGTGTTTCTATTTATAACAGTGTTATAATTACATGCCAGGCTCTTCCTTTGGCTGTGATGTACATTTTGGGCCAGACATAATTCAAATCTGCCATTGCTGGCATTTATTATAGTCACGGCTGGGTCTGAGTCAAGCAGTCTGGGAAAAGTATCTTCCCACTCTGATATTCTGATATACTCTGATATTCGAAACATAATAAGAATGAGAATAACATGAAGAGAGAGAGAGAAAAGGAGAGACACACACACACACACATGCACACGCACACAGAGAGAGCAATAACCTAGTTTTTATCATGACAGTTGAAAGTGGCCGGTCATGTAGCAGATCACTCAGAGATCAAACTATGTTTGTGTAGTAAGCCAACGATCATAATTCATTCACACCCACAGGACTGCACCTAACTGCTTCCTACCCACAATAGAGTATTTAAGAAACAGCATCACACACTGGAGAACCGAATGACCGCCTGCATTGTTGGAATTCCAGCCGTTACTTCCTGCGTCTATCCACACCTGGCCCCCTGCCAACACACTTGATACCAGCATTCTGTCCTTGCTTTTCTTTTTTATCAAGATCATATGTTGCCTAACATTTACTGTAGACAATTTGATTACTTCCAGCCTCAATGGAACATATTTGATATTTCTTTCTTCTTGAATCAAAAAAGCTGGATTTGCTGTCTTTTTTGTTACATCATACTGTAGCTGTCCATACAACTATATTTTTTATCTTGATATTGGTCTAGAGAGAGTTTTAATCGGCACCAGGCAGAATTGAATTGCTTAAAGTGTGCTTGATTTATTTATTTTCGAATAGCCTCAGAAGTGGACACAGCATGCTCAAGATGAGATAATGTTTTCCTCAATCAGTATGCTACACTTTGCCATTTTATTTGACTATTTATGGTGCCATAATTAGTCGCTGTTTCAAACTATGCTATGCTACACAGGCTTCCTAGAGAGTATAGACCTTGTCAGTGGAATTGGGTTGCTAGGGAACAGCCAGATACTGATATTCACAAACACTGCAACAGGAAATAAACTTGGAACCATTTAGAATGTTTATTTTGTCAACTGTGAAAATGTCTATATGAATGCAAATATTTGGAATTAAGGATCTTTAATAGTGTGTGCTGTGTGCTGTTCATCTTGGCAATTGTACTTATATTTCTTGTGTTGGTGTGGCTGTTGTGGGGGTGGCAGACGTATTTGCACTTGTCTCACATCCAAGTGGACCCCTGTAATGAAACTGGCAGTGGTACAGCCTTGCTGGAGCTGAGCTCAGTGAACCATCTGTTAGGTTGCATGGAGTCATGCAGACTAAACTAGGGTGGATCTTGTATGGATACGTTCCAATGCAGCAGTTATGACATTATCGTTTGCTATGAAATACAAAAACTATCCCATCCCTCTTTCTCTGAGAGTCTGTAGTCTCTGTCTGTCTACTGTCTGTGTTCTCTCCCTCTCTCTCTGTGCTGGATGAACACGCAAGGAATTTACAATTTACTGCCTTGCATGTCTAGTGCAGGTTTTGCCGGCTTAAAAACAAGCCATGGGGACATGATACAGCATAATAATGTATGAATGTCAAGGTTTTCACACAGAGCTTATTTTTGACCATGGTAAGACATAGAGCTACAGTAATACAAATATTGAAACTAGCCTATATGTTTACTCTCTGATTAAATTTTACTACAGGAGATCATTTTTTAAATAAATGAAATCAGGTCATGGTGTTCTCAATGGCATATTTTCTTGAGTTGTGTGGAGGAAACTTGGCAGTGTTGCAAAAGTAGTGATAAAGGTGCTGAAAATCACAGCGGTACTTTGCTGACAGCTCTTTCACCTTCATCAGTCTGAAAGCAGTAACTCTCGCCTTCCATCACACTCCATGTATGGATGACTGACAGAGAGACTGTGGTGTAGATAAGAGTTCGATTAGCCCTTTCAGTGTTTCAAGCTCACAGGCGCACAAGGACACTTTGAGGACTTCCTCTCTTCTTCCCCCAAGGACAAAGATAATTCTGGCTGCAGCTCCTCGCTTTAAGTGGCCGCGCCATGAAGCCCAGAGGTGAGCTGTTGCTGCTCAGCCAATTCAAACAGAGCCACGCTGGAAGTGCTGAGCTGTCTCTCTTTGCATAGCACATCAGCAGAAAGGCACACGGATGGCCATGCACCGCTCCTGTCT
>NC_137608.1:40680400-40682900 GCF_963280865.1 Gymnoscopelus braueri | reverse complement strand
TGTTATAGTTTATTATAAAATTCACTCAAATGAAACCATGTGTGCGAAAAGGGATGGAATAAAATACACTGCTGTGGTTGTCACAAGGTCTTCATGTGTTTATAATCAAAACCTGATTTGAGATTTGGGTTTTCCTGTAATACGTCTTTTTTTTTTTCCCCCATGGCAACACCCACTTCCCGCAGAGTTGCTTCAGAGCATGGAGCCGCGGAGTGATGATCGACTTTGGAGAGACAAACAAGAGATGGAAAAAGCTGAGTGGTCATTGTAAGTGCGTAAGAGATTCAGGGGATCCACTGCCAGAGGTAGTGAGTCACATCCGACCCGAGAGATCCTTGTCAGATGTGGGGATAGTGGGAGGTGTGTGTGTGGGCAGGAGAAATATGATATGGAAGTAGCATTCCAGCCTCTGAGCGTTTCTGTTGAATACCAAGAAATTAATCCATCCTCCTCTCTGGAAAGGCCTCAAGGCCTCTCACACTCAGGAAGCAACGTGTGTGAGTAACATAGTTGGCTAGGTTTTGTGTGTGTGTGTGTGTGTGTGTGTGTGTGTGTGTGTGTGTGTGTGTGTGTGTGTGTGTGTGTGTGTGTGTGTGTGTGTGTGTGTGTGTGTGTGTGTGTGTGTGTGTGTGTGTGTGTGTGTGTGTGTGTGTGTGACTGTGTGTGTGTGTGTGTGTGTGTGTGTGTGTGTGTGTGTGTGTGTGTGTGTGTGTGTGTGTGTGTGTGTGTGTAAAAAAGGGGAGGGGGAAGGCTACATCACTTTAGAATGGCACGTTTGTTTAATCAGGTGGATCGGATGTTTGTTTGAAATAACCCAATGATAATGATATCCTCAAGTTCTACACGTACCCTTGTGCCTGTGTTGTAACCCGACTACACCAGCTATGGTTGCTGCCTTGCAGCAGTGTACAGGCATGCTCTGCTCTGCACTCAATGACATCTGTGCTCATTTTAAATGTCCAGAGGCATTAATACTGCCATTACAAGTGTCATATCTGGACTATCATATTTCTCTCACAACCGCGCTCTGTCATCATTCTTCAACATTGCAGTAATCTATGTTTCCCTCCGCACTCTCATCTCTCTCTCTGCCCCTGTCTGTATGTCTGTCTCCTTGTCTGTCTCTCCCATCTCAAGCCCTTTTTTCTCAGTCTTCTTTCTCTCTCTCATCTCACTCCCTCTCTCTAGCTCCGTCTGAGTCTCCCT
The DNA here is from genome assembly GCF_963280865.1 of Gymnoscopelus braueri. Lineage (NCBI taxonomy): Eukaryota > Metazoa > Chordata > Actinopteri > Myctophiformes > Myctophidae > Gymnoscopelus > Gymnoscopelus braueri. The sequence continues at coordinate 40,681,694 of NC_137608.1, read as the reverse complement.
CTCTCTCTCTCTCTCTACACTCAGCTGGACTCCCCCCTTCATTTTGATCTCAGTAATGATTGGTGCCCAGCCAGGTGGCAATAATGTGCCCATTCTCCCGCGTTTCCTTCCAGGGGTCAGGGGTGCTGGGTGATTAACACACAGGATGTGACCTTTAGTCCACGAGCAGCTCCTTGCGGCATTAATCTCCACAGGCCAGTATTCAGCTCTGATAATGGCATGTTAATTAATGACGCTCTTTTGAGGTAAGAGCCAGCCACCACTGGGCACTCCATGGCTGGTTAACCCCTCGCATTCTCACACATGTTCACTCGACACGAATAGAATGGCAAAAGTCAAAATACAATTGTACAATTCTCCAGCTGATCCATCCATTGGGTGGAGGTGGCTTTGTGGACAGTGTGGCAACTTTGATATTTGGATTGGAACCTAAAGTTAAGAACAACATGCATGAGGAAATAAGATTATCCAACGCTACATGGGCTTATTTTGAGACACAGAGACGCAAGAACTGTCAGTGTAACACTAAACAACGGGAGGGCTTCTTTGCAACATATACAGGTCTTCCTCAGGCAGTATTAAAATATTTTCTTGTACCTTCCCATTTAGATTTTGAATTTAGATGTGCCACTCTGGATCTTTTTAGACACAAATGCAACATTAGACTATGTTCACCTTATTTGCAAGAACTCCCTCACTTTGTTTCTTAATTATTTTGAGACACAAGAGAAGAATCCTGTTATGTAAATGTTCTCAATAGGCTTTCAATAGCAATATTATGTTTTTGATATCTGACATCTAGTTGATATGATCTTCCACTGCCAAAAGATTCATTGGCATGATTCCAAATTCATTACTCTACGCGACCTCACACTGTTTATTCAACACAAAAATGTATAAATCCCCCCACAAAAAGTCAAAACACTAAAATCTTCATTTCAAAATCATTCAAGAGCTTTTCAAGCCATTTTTTTTATCTAGCAAAGAAAAAAAAACATTCACTGCCAATAAATATGAGCAAATATTTCTTTGTTGCTAGTATTTAGTCAGCAGTCATTTGCTCGCTCGCTCACACACACATGCACGCACGCACGCGCACACACACGCACGCACGCACGCACGCACGCACACACACACACACGCACGCACGCACGCACGCACGCACACACACACACACACACACACACACACACACACACACACACACACACACACACACACACACACACACACACACACACACACACACACACACACACACACACACACACACACACTTGATACACCCAAAGGA